>NW_026288928.1:0-85634 GCF_023373465.1 Oncorhynchus keta | reverse complement strand
TGGAGAGACAGGCCTCCATCCTCAACATGCAGGTCAGTGGAGTGGAGACAGGCCTCCATCCTCAACATGCAGGTCAGTGGAGAGACAGGCCTCCAGCCTCAACATGCAGGTCAGTGGAGAGACAGGCCTCCATCCTCAAGTAGAGAGACATGCCTCAGGTCAGTGGAGAGACAGGCCTCCAGCCTCAACATGCAGGTCAGTGGAGAGACAGGCCTCCAGCCTCAACATGCCTCCAGCCTCAACATGCAGGTCAGTGGAGAGACAGGCCTCCATCCTCAACATGCAGGTCAGTAGAGAGACAGGCCTCCAGCCTCAACATGCAGGTCAGTGGAGAGACAGGCCTCCAGCCTCAACATGCAGGTCAGTGGAGAGACAGGCCTCCAGCCTCAACATGCAGGTCAGTAGAGAGACAGGCCTCCAGCCTCAACATGCAGGTCAGTGGAGAGACAGGCCTCCAGCCTCAACATGCAGGTCAGTAGGAGAGACAGGCCTCCAGCCTCAACATGCAGGTCAGTGGAGAGACAGGCCTCCAGCCTCAACATGCAGGTCAGTGGAGAGACAGGCCTCCAGCCTCAACATGCAGGTCAGTGGAGAGACAGGCCTCCAGCCTCAACATGCAGGTCAGTAGAGAGACAGGCCTCCATCCTCAACATGCAGGTCAGTGGAGAGACAGGCCTCCAGCCTCAACATGCAGGTCAGTGGAGAGACAGGCCTCCAGCCTCAACATGCAGGTCAGTGGAGAGACAGGCCTCCAGCCTCAACATGCAGGTCAGTAGAGAGACAGGCCTCCAGCCTCAACATGCAGGTCAGTGGAGAGACAGGCCTCCATCCTCAACATGCAGGTCAGTAGAGAGACAGGCCTCCAGCCTCAACATGCAGGTCAGTAGAGAGACAGGCCTCCAGCCTCAACATGCAGGTCAGTGGAGAGAGAGAGAGAGAGGTCAGTAGTGTTACAGAAAGAGAATATAGAGTTTGACCTTTGACCCCCCCCCCTCTCTCTCGTCAGCTGTCTGACTGTAAGAAGCATCTGGATGAGCAGCAGGGAACAGTGGAAGTCCTGGAGGAGGGGAAGAAACGCCTGCAGAGAGACCTGGAGGCTGCCAACTCACAGTACGACAATTACACATACATGATAAATATACTGAATATAACAGTGATATATATTTAGAATAAAACATATGTAGGATCTTAATTTGATCACTCAATTTGTTGCTGAGAATTTTCCTGCGCGGCAGGAATGAGCAGATGATCTTCGTGATTTAAATAAATTCACTGGAAAACCTGCACCAACGCACAGTTATATTAACAGTATTGCACTTTTTGTGGGGGACTAGAGGGGGATTAGAGGGGGACGAGAGGGGGACGAGAGGGGGACGAGAGGGGGACAGGGGGGGGACTAGAGCTCGTAGCAACATTATGGACTGTAAACGTTGAAATCCTGTTGCTGCAGGATTATTTTGCTGCGACATTACTGGTCAAATGAAGATCCTGCCTCTGTATAGACATACTGTATATATAATATATATAACTAACCATAGGTATACATGTTACTCCTCCATGGTGTGTTTGTAGGTATGAGGAGAAGGTGTGTGCCTATGATAAACTGGAGAAGAACAGGATCAGACTACAGCAGGAACTGGAGGACATTCTGATGGACCTGGACAACCAGAGAACCTTGGTCTCTAACCTGGAAAAGAAACAGAGGAAGTTTGACCAGGTTAGTAGTCCATTCAACTCAATTCAACTTCATTAAACTCAAATCGATTCAACTCAGTTCAATTCAATCCAATTCAATTCAACTCATTTCAATTCATTTCAACTCAATTCAACTCATTTCAATTCATTTCAACTCAATTCAACTTCATTAAACTCAAATCGGGTTCAATTCAATTCAATTCAATTCAACTCATTTCAACTCTTTTCAACTTAATTTATCCCCTCAGGGGCAATTAAGAAAGGGAAGTCAGTAACAACAAGTATCATAATCAACACAACACCCTCCACACAACAGATATCATTTCTTAGCCTGGTTCCGTATCTGTTTGTGCTGTCTTGCCAACCTTTAACAGCTATTATCTTTGCCTCCACCTGTGAAAATCTGTTATTTTCTCATCTCCTCTCTCTCCCTCCCTCCTCCCTCCCTCTCTCCTCTCCTCTCCTCTCCTCTCCTCTCCTCTCCTCTCTTCTCTTCTCCTCTCTTCTCTTCTCTTCTCTTCTCTTCTCTTCTCTTCTCTTCCCTCCCTCCCTCCCTCCTCCCTCCCTCCCTCCCTCTCTCCCTCCCTCCCTCCCTCCCACCTCTCTCCCCTCCCTCCCTCCCTCCTCTCCTCTCCTCTCCTCTCTTCTCCTCCCTCCCTCCCTCCCTCCCTCCCTCCCCCTACCTCTCTCCCACCTCTCCTCCCCTCTCCCTCCCTCCCTCCTCCCTCCCTCCCTCCTCTCCTCTCCCCTCCCTCCCTCCCTCCTCTCCTCCCTCCCCCCTCCCACCCCTCCTCCCTCCCTCCCTCCCTCCCTCCCTCTCCTCTCCTCTCCTCTCTTCTCTTCTCTTCTCTTCTCTTCTCTTCTCTTCTCTTCTCTCTCCTCTCCCTCCTCCCTCCCCCTCCCTCCCACCCCTCTCCCCTCCCTCCCTCCTCCTCTCCCTCCCTCCCTCCCTCCCTCCCTCCTCTCCCTCCCTCCCCCCTCCCTCCCTCCCCTCCCTACCTCCCTCCCTCCTCTCCCACCTCTCCTCCCCTCTCCCTCCCTCCTCTCCTCCCTCCCACCCTCCTCTCTCTCCCCTCCCTCCCTCCCTCCCTCCCTCTCCCTCCCTCCCTCCCTCCCACCTCTCCTCCCCTCCCTCCTATCCTCTCCTCCCTCCCTCCCTCCCTCCTCTCTCTCCTCCCTCCCACCTCTCCTCCCCTCTCCCTCCCTCCTCTCCTCCCTCCCTCCCTCCCTCCCTCCCTCCCTCCCTCCCTCCCACCTCTCCTCCCCTCCCTCCTATCCTCTCCTCCCTCCCTCCCCTCCCTCCCTCCCTCCCTCCCTCCCTCCCTACCTCTCTCCCACCTCTCCTCCCCTCTCCCTCCCTCCCTCCCTCCCTCCTCTCCTCTCCTCTCCTCCCCTCTCCCTCCCCTCCCTCCCTCCTCTCCTCCATCCCTCCCTCCCACCCCTCCTCCCCTCTCCCTCCCTCCCTCCCTCCTCCCTCTCCTCCCTCCCTCCTCTCCTCTCTTCTCCTCTCCTCTCCTCTCCTCCCTCCTCCTCTCCTCCACCCCTCCTCCTCTCCCTCCCTCCCTCCCTCCCTCCCTCCTCCCCTCTCCCTCCCTCCTCTCCTCCCTCCCTCCTACACCTCTCCTCCCTCCCTCCCTCCCTCCTCTCCTCCCCTCTCCCTCCCTCCCTCCCTCCCTCCCTCCCACCCCCTCCCCCCTCCCTCCTCTCATCCCTCCCTCCCACCCCCTCCTCCCCTCCTCTCTCCCTCCCTCCTCTCCTCCCTCCCTCCCTCCCTCCTCTCCTCTCCTCCCTCCTCTCTCTCCTCTCCTCCCTCCCTCCTCCCTCCCTCCCTCCCCACCCTCCTCCCTCCCTCCCTCCCTCCCTCCTCTCCTCTCCCTCCCTCCCTCCCTCCTCTCCTCCCCTCCCCTCTCCCTCCCTCCTCCCTCCTCCTCTCCTCTCCTCCCCTCCCTCCTCTCCTCCCTCCCTCCTCCCTCCCTCCCTCCCTCCCTCCTCTCCTCCCCTCCCTCCTCTCCTCTCCTCCCTCCTCTCCTCCCTCCCTCCCACCCCTCCTCCCCTCCCTCCCCTCTCCCTCCTCTCCTCCCTCCCTCCTCCCTACCTCCTCCCTCCCACCCCTCCTCTCCTCCCTCCCTCCCTCCCTCCCACCCCTCCTCTCCTCCCTCCCTCCCTCCCTCCCACCCCTCCTCTCCTCCTCTCCTCCCTCCCACCTCTCCTCCTCCTCTCCTCCCTCCTCTCCTCCCTCCTCTCCTCCCCTCCCTCTCCTCCCTCTCCCTCCCTCCCTCCTCTCCTCCCTCCCTCCCTCCCTCCCTCCTCCCTCCCCCCTCCTCTCCCTCCCTCCCTCCACCCCTCCCTCCTCCTCCCCCTCTCCCTCCCTCCCTCCACCCCTCCTCTCCTCCCTCCCCCTCTCCCTCCCTCCCTCCACCCCTCCTCCCTCCTCTCCTCCCTCCCTCCCCCCTCCTCCCCTCCTCTCCTCCCTCCCTCCCTCCCCTCCTCCCTCCCTCCCACCCCTCCCTCCCCTCCCTCCCCCCCTCCCTCCTCCCCTCTCCCTCCCTCTCCTCCCTCCCTCCCTCCTCTCCTCCCTCCTCCCTCCTCCCTCCCCTCCTCTCCTCTCCTCTCCTCCCTCCTCTCCCCCTCCCTCCCTCCCTCCCTCCCTCCTCTCCTCTCCTCCCTCCTCCCTCTCCTCCCCTCCCTCCTCTCCTCCCTCCTCTCCTCCCTCCCTCCTCTCCTCCCCTCCCCTCTCCCTCCTCTCCTCCCCTCTCCCTCCCCTCCTCTCCTCCCTCCCTCCCTCCCTCCCTCCCCTCCCCTCTCCCTCCTCTCCTCCCTCCCTCCCTCCCTCCCCTCCTCCCTCCCTCCTCTCCTCTCCTCCCTCCTCTCCTCCCCTCTCTCTCCCTCCTCTCCTCCCACCTCTCCTCTCCTCCCTCCCTCCCTCCCTCCTCTCCTCCCTCCCTCCTCCCTCTCCTCCCTCCTCTCCTCTCCTCCCCTCTCCTCCCTCCCTCCTCTCCTCTCCTCCCTCCTCTCCTCTCCTCCCTCCCTCCCTCTCCTCCCTCCTCTCCTCCCTCCCTCCCTCCTCCTCCCTCCTCTCCTCCCTCCCCTCTCCCTCCTCCCCCCCCTCCCTCCTCCCTCCTCTCCCTCCCTCCCTCCTCTCCTCCCTCCCTCCCCTCCCCTCCCCTCCCCTCTCCTCCTCTCCTCCCTCCCTCCCTCCCTCCCCTCCCTCCCTCCCTCCCTCCCCCTCCTCTCCTCCCCTCTCCTCCCTCCTCTCCTCCCACCTCTCCTCTCCTCCCCTCCTCCCCTCCCCTCCCCTCCCTCCCTCCCTCCCTCCCTCCCTCCCCCTCCCTCCCTCCTCCTCCTCTCCTCCCTCCCTCCTCTCCTCTCCTCCCTCCCTCCCTCCCTCCCTCCCTCCCTCCCTCCCTCCCCTCCTCCTCCCTCCCCTCTCCTCTCCTCTCCTCCCTCCCTCCCTCCTCTCCTCCCCTCCTCCCTCCCCTCCTCCCTCCCTCCACCCCTCCTCCCTCCCTCCCTCCACCCCTCCTCCCCTCTCCCTCCCTCCTCCCTCCCTCCCTCCACCCCTCCTCCCCTCTCCCTCCCTCCTCCCTCCCTCCCCTCCTCCCTCCCTCCACCCCTCCTCCCTCCCTCCCTCCACCCCCTCCTCCCCTCTCCCTCTCCTCCCTCCTCCCTCCCTCCCCCTCCCTCTCCTCCCTCCCTCCCTCCCACCCTCCTCCCCTCTCCCTCCCTCCTCTCCCTCTCCTCTCCTCCCTCCCTCCCTCTCCTCCCTCCTCCCTCCCTCCCCTCCCCTCTCCCTCCTCTCCTCTCCTCCCTCCCTCCCTCCCTCCTCCCTCCCTCCTCTCCTCCCTCCTCTCCTCCCTCCCTCCACCCCTCCTCCCCTCTCCCTCCCTCCTCCCCTCCCTCCCTCTCCTCCTCCCTCCCTCCACCCCTCCTCCCTCCCTCCCTCCACCCCCTCCCCTCCCCTCTCCCTCCCTCCCTCCCTCCCTCCCTCCCTCCCTCCCTCCCTCCCCTCCTCTCCTCTCCTCCCTCCCTCCCACCCCTCCTCCCCTCTCCCTCCCTCCTCTCCTCTCCTCCCACCCCTCCTCTCCTCCCTCCCTCCCCTCCCCTCTCCCTCCTCCCTCCCTCCCTCCCTCCCTCCCTCCCTCTCCTCCCTCCCTCCTCTCCTCCCTCCCTCCACCCCTCCTCCCTCCTCCCCTCCTCCCCTCCCCTCCTCTCCTCCCTCCCTCCTCCCTCCTCTCCTCCCTCCCTCCCTCCCTCCCTCCCTCCCTCCCTCCCCCCTCCTCCCTCCCTCCTCTCCTCCCTCCCTCCTCCCTCCTCTCCTCCCTCCCTCCCTCCCACCCCTCCTCTCCCTCCCTCCCTCCACCCCTCCTCTCCTCCCTCCCTCCCTCCCACCCCCTCCTCCCCCTCCCTCCCTCCCACCCCTCCTCCCCTCCCTCCCTCCCTCCTCCTCCTCCCTCCTCCCTCCCTCCCTCCCTCCCTCCCTCCCTCCCTCCCTCCCTCCCTCCCTCCCTCTCCTCTCCTCCCTCCCTCCCCCCTCCTCCCTCCTCCCTCCCCTCCTCTCCTCCCTCCTCCCTCCCTCCCTCCCTCCCTCCCACCCCCTCCTCCCCTCTCCCTCCCTCCTCTCCTCCCTCCCTCCTCTCCTCCCTCCCTCCCTCCCACCCCTCCCCCCCCTCTCCCTCCCTCCTCTCCTCCCTCCCTCCTCCCTCCCTCCCTCCCCTCCCTCCCTCCCTCCTCTCCTCCCTCCCTCCCTCCCTCCCTCCTCCCCTCCCTCCCTCCCTCCCTCCCTCTCCTCCCTCCTCTCCTCCCTCCCTCCCTCCCTCCCTCCCTCCCTCCCCTCCCTCCCTCCCTCCCCCCTCCCTCCCTCCCCTCCCTCCCTCCCTCCCCCCTCCCCCTCCTCCTCCCCTCCCTCCTCTCCTCTCCTCTCTCCCTCCCTCCCTCCCCCCCTCCCTCCCCCTCCTCCCTCCCTCCTCTCCTCCCTCCTCTCCCTCCCTCCCTCCCTCCCTCCCTCCTCTCCTCCCTCCCTCCTCTCCTCCCTCCCTCCCTCCCTCCCTCCCTCCCTCCCTCCCTCCCTCCCCTCTCCCTCCCTCCCTCCCACCCCTCCTCCCCTCTCCCTCTCCTCCCCTCCCTCCTCTCCTCCTCCTCTCCTCCCTCCCTCCCACCCCTCCTCCCCTCTCCCTCTCCTCCCCTCCCTCCCCTCTCTCCTCCTCCTCTCCTCCCTCCCTCCCACCCCTCCTCCCCTCTCTCAGATGCTAGCAGAGGAGCGTTCCATCTCCGGTAAGTATGCTGAGGAGCGTGACCGAGCGGAGGCGGAGGCCAGAGAGAAGGAGACGCGGGCGCTGGCTCTGGGGAGGGCCTTGGAGGAGATGCAGGGCTCCCTGGAGGAGCAGGAGAGAAGCAACAAGGCCCTCAGGGCAGAGATGGAGGACCTGGTCAGCTCCAAGGACGATGTCGGGAAGAACGTGAGTGTGTTTGTATCTCTCTCCCTCTCTTTCCCTCTCCCTTTCTCTCTCTCTCTCTCTCTCTCTCTCTCTCTCTCTCTCTCTCTCTCTCTCTCTTTCACTCTCTCTCTTTTACTCTCTCCCTTTCACTATCTCCCCTTCTCTCCCTCTCTTTCTCTCTCTCTCTTTCTCTCTCTCTCTTTCACTATCTCCCTTTCACTCTCTCCCTTTCTCTCCCTCTCTTTCACTATCTCCCTTTCTCTCCCTCTCTTTCTCTCCCTCTTTTTCTCTCTCTTTCTCTCCCTCTCTTTCACTCTCTCCCTTTCTCTCCCTCTCTTTCACTATCTCCCTTTCTCTCCCTCTCTTTCTCTCCCTCTCTTTCTCTCCCTCTCTTTCTCTCTCTCCCTTTCTCTCCCTCTCTTTCTCTCCTCTCTTTCTCTCTCTCTCTTTCTCTCCCTCTCTTTCTCTCTCTCTCCCTTTTCTCTCCCTCTCTTTCTCTCTCTCTCTTTCTCTCCCTCTCTTTCTCTCCCTCTCTTTCTCTCTCTCTCTTTCTCTCCCTCTCTTTCTTCTCTCTCTTTTTCTCTCCCTCTTTCTTTCTCTTTCTCTCCCTTTTTCTCTCCCTCTCTTTCTCTCCCTCTCTTTTTTTTTTTCTCTCCCTTTCTCTCTTCTCTCTCTCTCCCTCTCTTTCTCCCTCTCTTTCCTCCTTTTCTCTCCCTCTCTTTTTCTCTCTCTCTTTCTTTCTCTCCCTCTCTTTCTCTCCCTCTCTTTCACTCTCTCTTTCTCTCCCTCTCTTTCCTATCTCCTTTCTCTCCCTCTCTTTCTCTCCCTCTCTCTCTCTTTCTCTCCTCTCTTTCACTCTCTCCTTTCTCTCTCTCTTTCACTATCTCCCTTTCTCTCCCTCTCTTTCTCTCCCTCTTTTTCTCTCCCTCTCTTTCTCTCCCTCTCTTTTTTCTCTCCTTTCTCTCCCTCTTTTTCTCTCTCTCTTTCTCTCCCTCTCTTTCTCTCTTTCTCTCCCTCTTTCCTCTCTATCTCTTTCTCTCCCTCTCTTTCTCTCTCTCTCTTTCACTCTCTCCCTTTCTCTCCCTCTCTTTCTCTCCCTCTTTTTCTCTCCCTCTCTTTCTCTCCCTCTCTTTTTCTCTCCCTTTCACTCTCTCTCTTTCTCTCTCTCTCCCTCTCTTTCTCTCCCTCTTTTTCTCTCTCTCTCTCTCTCCCTCTCTTTTTCTCTCCTTTCTCTCTCTCTCTTCTTTCTCTCCCTCTCTTTCACCCTCTCTTTCTCTCCCTTTCTCTCCCTCTCTTTCTCTCTCTCCCTTTCTCTCCCTCTTTTTCTCTCTCTCTCTTTCTCTCCCTCTCTTTCTCTCCCTCTTTTTCTCTCTCTCTCTTTCTCTCCCTCTCTTTCTCTCCCTCTCTTTCACTCTCTCCCTTTCTCTCCCTCTCTTTCTCTCCCTCTCTTTCTCTCCCTCTCTTTCTCTCCCTCTCTTTCTCTCCCTCTCTTTCTCTCCCTCTCTTTCTCTCCCTCTCTTTCACTATCTCCCTTTCTCTCCCTCTCTTTCTCTCCCTCTCTTTCACTATCTCCCTTTCTCTCCCTCTTTTTCTCTCCCTCTCTTTCTCTCCCTCTCTTTCTCTCCCTCTCTTTCTCCATCGAGCTCTCTCTTTCTTTGTCTCTCTCTCTCGTGCCCCTGTTGTCAGGTTCATTGTGACTGATTGTGTTGTGGGTTGGTCAGGTCCATGAGTTGGAGAAGACCAAGCGAGGTCTGGAGGCGGTGCTGGATGAGATGCGGACCCAGATGGAGGAGCTGGAGGACGAGCTACAGGTCGCGGAGGATGCTAAGCTACGTCTGGAGGTCAACACGCAGGCCATGAAGACACAGCATGACAGAGACCTGCAGGGACGAGACGAACAGGGGAGGAGAGGAGGAAACAACTACTGAAACAGGTAGGAGACAGGGAGGGGAGGAGGAGACAGGGGGAGGGAGGAGGAGACAGGGGAGGGAGGAGGAGACAGGGGAGGGAGGAGGAGACAGGGGAGGGGAGGAGACAGGGGAGGAGAGGAGGAGACAACTACTGAAACAGGTAGGAGACAGGGGGGGGGAGGGGAGGAGACAGGGGAGGGGAGGAGGGAGACAGGGGAGGAGGAGGAAACAGGTAGGAGACAGGGGAGGGAGGGGAGACAGGGGAGGGGAGGAGGAGACAGGGGGAGGGGAGGAGGAGACAGGGGAGGGAGGGGAGGAGACAGGGGGAGGGGAGGAGGAGACAGGGGAGGGAGGGGGAGACAGGGGAGGGAGGAGGAGACAGGGGGGAGGAGGGGAGGAGACAACTACTGAAACAGGTAGGAGACAGGGGGAGGGAGGAGGAGACAGGGGAGGGAGGGAGGAGGAGACAGGGGAGGAGAGGAGGAGACAACTACTGAAACAGGTAGGAGACGGGGAGGGGAGGAGGAGAGACAGGGGAGGGAGGAGGGGAGACAGAGGGAGGGGAGGAGGAGACAGGGGAGGGAGGAGGAGACAGGGGAGGAGAGGAGGAGACAACTACTGAAACAGGTAGGAGACGGGGAGGGAGGGAGGGGGGAGGAGGAGGAGACAGGAGGAGGGGGGAGGGAGGAAGACAGGGGAGGAGGAGGAGACAGGGGAGGAGAGGAGGAGACAACTACTGAAACAGGTGGGGAGGGAGGGGAGGGGAGGAGACAGGGGAGGGAGGAGGAGACAGGGGAGGGAGGGGAGACAGGGGAGGGGAGGAGGAGACAATTACTGAAACAGGTAGGAGACGGGGAGGGGAGGAGGAGACAGGGGAAGGAGAGGAGGAGACAGGGGAGGGGAGGAGGAGACAATTACTGAAACAGGTAGGAGACAGGGAGGGGAGGAGGAGACAGGGGAGGAGGGGAGGAGGACACAGGGGAGAATGAGACAGGGAAGGAGGAGATGGGAGGGGAGGAGGAGACAGGAGGAGAGGAGGAGACATGGGAGGGGAGGAGGAGACAACTACTGAAACAGGTAGGAGACAGGGAGGGGAGGAGGAGACAGGGGGAGGAGAGGAGGAGACAGGGGAGAATGAGACAGGGGGAGGAGGGGGGAGGGAGGAGGGGAGGGGAGGAGGAGACAATTAGGAGGAGGTAGGAGGGAGGAGGGGAGGAGAGGAGGAGACAGGGAAGGAGGAGAGGGGAGGGAAGGAGGAGACAGGGGAGGGGAGGAGGAGACAACTACTGAAACAGGTAGGAGACAGGGGGAGGAGAGGAGGAAACAGAAGGAGGAGAGGTAGAAACAACTATGGAAACAGGTAGGACCAGGTGAAGGAGAGGAGGACAGGGGGTGTCTAATCTCCCTCATTCTCTCCTGGGGCGTGAGGAGGAGAGGAGGACAGGGGTGTCTAATCTCCCTCATTCTCTCCTGGGGCGTGAGCTGGAGGAGGAGAGGAGGCAGCATGTGGGGGTGACAGCCCTCTAACCTCTCTGCCTCTTCCTCCCTCCTCTCCCCCCCCTCCCCCCCTCTCTCTCTTCCCTCCCTCCTCTCTCCCTTCCCTCCCTCCCTCTCCCCTCCTCTCCCCCCTCCCCCCTCTCTCTCTCTTCCCTCCCTCCTCTCTCCCTTCCCTCCCTCCCTCTCCCCCTCCCCCTCTCTCTCTTCCTCCCTCCTCTCTCCCTTCCCTCCCTCCTCTCCCCCCTCCCCCTCCTCTCTCTCTTCCCTCCCTCCTCTCTCCCTCTCCCCCTCTCCTCCAGGTGCGTGAGCTGGAGGGTGAGCTGGAGGAGGAGAGGAGGCAGCGTGCGGGGGCGACAGCAGGGAGGAAGAAGCTGGAAGGAGAGGTGAATGATCTGGAGGACCAGGTGGAAGCCACCAGTAGGGGGCGTGACGAGGCCGTCAAACAGCTGCGCAAGATACAGGTCAGTCACACACCACAGAGGAACAACACTGAGATCCTGGATGTAGGGAAGGTCTGAGACTCTGTCCTGGCTGAGGGGGAAGTTGTCTGTAGAGTGATCCTGGCTGTAGGGGAAGTTGTCTGTGAGACTCTGATCCTGGCTGTAGGAGACAGGGAGGATCCTGGAGTAGGGAAGTTGTCTGTGGACTCTGATCCTGGCTGTCCTGGATGTAGGGGAAGTTGTCTGTGGACTCTGATCCTGGATGAGGGAGTTGTCTGTCTCCCTCACTCTGATCCTGGAGGTAGGGGAGAGGTCTGTGGTTGTCTGTAGACTCTGATCCTGGCTGTAGGGGAAGTTGTCTGTAGACTCTGATCCTGGATGTAGGGGGAAGTTGTCTGTAGACTCTGATCCTGGATGTAGGGGAAGTTGTCTGTCCCTCTGAACCTGGCTGTAGGAGGAAGTTGTCTGGACTCTGATCCTGGATCTGTAGACCTGGCTGTAGGGGATGTAGGGGAGGGAGGCTGGACTCTGAGGAGGGTGAAGTTGTCTGGAGACCAGGTGGAAGCCACCAGAACCTGGCGTAGGGGGAAGTTGTCAAACAGCTGCTGGATACAGGTCAGTCTGGATGTAGGAACAACACTGAGATCCTGGATGTAGGGGGAAGTTGTCTGTAGACTCTGATCCTGGCTGTAGGGAAGTTGTCTGTAGTTGTCCTGGATGTAGGGGAAGTTGTCTGTGGACTCTGATCCTGGATGTAGGGGAAGTTGTCTGTGGACTCTGATCCTGGATGTAGGGGGAAGTTGTCTGTAGACTCTGATCCTGGCTGTAGGGGGAAGTTGTCTGTAGACTCTGATCCTGGATGTAGGGAAGTTGTCTGTAGACTCTGATCCTGGATGTAGGGGAAGTTGTCTGTGGACTCTTATCCTGGATGTAGGGGAAGTTGTCTGTAGACTCTGATCCTGGATGTAGGGAAGTTGTCTGTAGACTCTGATCCTGGATGTAGGGGAAGTTGTCTGTAGACTCTGAACCTGGCTGTAGGGGAAGTTGTCTGTGGACTCTGATCCTGGCTGTAGGGGAAGTTGTCTGTGGACTCTGATCCTGGCTGTAGGGGGAAGTTGTCTGTAGACTCTGAACCTGGCTGTAGGGGAAGTTGTCTCTAGACAGTGTAGACTCTGATCCTGGCTGTAGGGGAAGTTGTCTGTAGACTCTGATCCTGGATGTAGGGGAAGTTGTCTGTGGACTCTGATCCTGGCTGTAGGGGAAGTTGTCTGTAGACTCTGATCCTGGATGTAGTGGGAGAGTTGGAAGTTGTCTGTAGACTCTGATCCTGGCTGTGGGGAAGTTGTCTGTGGACTCTGATCCTGGCTGTAGGGGGAAGTTGTCTGTAGACTCTGATCCTGGCTGTAGGGAAGTTGTCTGCTTAGACTCTGATCCTGGCTGTTGTCTGTGGACTCTGATCCTGGCTGAAGACTCTGATCCTGGCTGTAGGGAAGTTGTCTGTGGACTCTGATCCTGGCTGTAGGGGAAGTTGTCTGTAGACTCTGATCCTGGCTGTAGGGGAAGTTGTCTGTGGACTCTGATCCTGGATGTAGGGGGAAGTTGTCTGGCTGGATGTAGGGGGAGACTCTGATCCTGGATGTAGGGAAGTTGTCTGTAGACTCTGATCCTGGATGTAGGGGGAAGTTGTCTGTAGACTCTGATCCTGGATGTAGGAGGAAGTTGTCTGTGGACTGATCCTGGCTGTAGGGGGAAGTTGTCTGTGGACTCTGATCCTGGCTGTAGGGGAAGTTGTCTGTAGACTCTGATCCTGGCTGTGACTCTGTTCCTGGCTGTAGGGGGAAGTTGTCTGTAGACTCTGATCCTGGATGTAGGGGGAAGTTGTCTGTGGACTCTGATCCTGGCTGTAGGGGAAGTTGTCTGTGGACTCTGATCCTGGATGTAGGGGAAGTTGTCTGTAGACTCTGATCCTGGGTCCGTTTAGCATTTCTCCACTAATGACTTCCATCTCCTCCTTCTCCGTGCTCCTATTCCTTCTCCTCTCCTTCCCTTCTCCTCCTCCCCGCTCCTCCTCCTCCCCACTCCTCCTCTCCTCTCCTCCTCCCTCCTACTCAGGCCCAGATGAAGGAGCTCCAGAGGGAGGTGGAGGATTCCCGTGCAGCCCAGAAGGAGGTACTGTCCTCAGCCAGGGAGTCAGAGAGGAGAGCCAAGACCCTGGAGGCCAGCTTCATGCAGCTACAGGAGGTACAGTCTTCTCTGTCTCCCCCTCCCCCCTCTCTCCCTCTCTCTCCCTGTCTCTCTCTTTGTCCTCCCCCCTCTGTCTCTGCCCCTCCCTCCTAATTCTCTCTCCCCCCTTCTCTCGCCCTTTCTCTTCCCTCCCTTCTCTCGCCCTTTCCCCCCCCTCTCCCTCTGTCTCTCTCTTTGTCCTCCCATGTTAACATGGGAGAATCTTGCCTTGTGATACATCACTAGAACCTTCACTCTGCCTCTCTCCTGTTCTTGTCTCCTAACATGCCCCCCTCTCCCCCCCCCCCTCCATCTCTTCACTATTTGTCCCCCTGTAGGACTTGGCTGCGGCAGAGAGGGCTCGTAAACAGGCCGAGACAGAGAGAGATGAGATGTCTGAGGATCTGGCCAGCAACTCTGGAAAGTGAGTGTGTAGGCTACTTTTAAAAGGTCCCCTAGACTGTGTCCCAAATGCCAACCTATAGGCCATTTGTCCGTGGTCTAAAGTAGTGCACTATAAAGGGAATAGGATGTAATATGGGACACAGGCATCATCTCTTTTCCTTCATCTGTATTGATGTAGAACATCTGGACATGTGACAACATCCTCAGTACTGTAACACCTAACCCTTAACCCTTACCCCTTAACCCTTAACCCAAACCTAACCTAACCCTTACCCCTTAACCCTTAACCCAAACCTAACCTAACCCTTACCCCTTTACCCTTAACCCAAACCTAACCTAACCCTTACCCAAACTTAACCTAACCCTTAACGCTTAACCCAAACCTAACCCTACCCTAAAACTAACCTTAACCCTTAACCCAAACCTCACCATACCCTAAAACGAACCTAACCCTTAACCCAAACCTAACCATACCCTAAAACTAACCTAACCCTTACCCCTTAACCCTTAACCCAAACCTAACCTTTAACCCTTACCCCTTAACCCTTAACCCAAACCTAACCCTAAACCCTGAACCCAAACCTAACCTTTAACCCTTACCCCTTAACCCTTAACCCTTAACCCAAACCTAACCCTTACCCCTTAACCCTTAACCCTACCCTAAAACTAACCTAACCCTTAACCCAAACCTAACCCTGAACCCTGAACCCAAACCTAACCTAACCCTTAACCCAAACCTAACCCTAAACCCAAACCTAAACCTAACCTAACCCTTAACCCAAACCTAACCCTTAACCCTTAACCCAAACCTAACCTTTAACCCTTAACCCTTAACCCAAACCTAACCTTTAACCCTTAACCCAAACCTAACCATACCCTAAAACTAACCTAAACCTAACCCTAACCCTTAACCCTTAACCCAAACTTAACCTAACCCTTAACGCTTAACCCAAACCTAACCCTACCCTAAAACTAACCTTAACCCTTAACCCAAACCTCAAAAACGAACCTAACCCTTAACCCAAACCTAACCATACCCTAAAACTAACCTAAACCCTTAACCCGAACCTAACCATACCCTAAACCTAACCTAACCCTTAACCCAAACCTAACGATACCCTAAAACTAACCTTAACCCAAACCTAACCATACCCTAAAACTAACCTTAACCCAAACCTAACCATACCCTAAAACTAACCTAACCCTTAACCCAAACCCATACCCAAACTAACCTAACCTAACCTTAACCCAAACCTAACCCCTGCCCTAAACTAACCTTAACCTTATGCCTAAACCTAACCCTTAACCCAAACTAACCCATACCCTAAAACTAACCTTAACCCTTAACCCAAACTTAACCATACCCTAAAACCCTTAACCCTTAACCCAAACCTAACCCTACCCTAAAACTAACCTTAACCCTTATGCCTAAACCCTTAACCCTAACCCTAAAACCAACCTAACCCTGAACCTAAACCTAACCCTAACCCAAAACTTAACCTTAACCCTTAAACCTAAAACCTAAACCTAACCAACCCTAAAACTTAAACCTTAACCTAACCCTTAAACCCAAACCTAACCCTAACCCAAACTAACCCTTAAACTAACCCTTAACCCAAACCTAACCCTACCCTAAAACTAACCTAACCCTTAACCTAACCCTTCACCCAAACCTAACCATACCCTAAAACTAACCTTAACGCTTAAACCTAACCCTTAACCCAAACCTAACCATACCCTAAAACTAACCTTAAACCTTAACCCAAACTTAACCCTTAACCCAAACTTAACCCTTAACCCAAACTTAACCATACCCTAAAACTAACCTTAACCCTTATGCCTAAACCTAACCCTTAACCCAAACTAAACCATACCCTAAAACTAACCTTAACCCTAACCCAAACTTAACCCTTAGGTCTATGATGCCTTAACCCAAACTTCTTAAAAGAGCTGCCCTTAAGCCTAAACCTAACCCTTAACCCAAACTAAACCCTACCTAAAAAACCTAACCTAACCCAAACTTAACCCTTAAACTTAACCCCTTAAACCTAAACCTAACCCTTAACCCAAACTTAACCCTTAACCCAAACATAACCAAACCTAAACCTAACCTTAAAACCCTTAACCCAAACTTAACCATTCATAAACTAAATGAACCCTTGACCCAAGCAACCCTTAAACCTAACCCTTAACCCAACTTAACCCTTAAACCTAACCCTTAATCCAAACTTAACTCTTCAACATTAACCTAACCCTTAACCCAAACTTAACCCTTAATCCAAACTTAACCCTTAAACCTTTAACCCAAACTTAACCCTTAAACCTAAACCTAACCCTTAACCCAAACTTAACCCTTAAACCTAACCCTTAACCAAAAACTTAACCCTTAAACTTAACCCTTAACCCAAACTTAAGCCATAAACCTATAAACTTAACCCTTAACCCAAACTTAAGCCTTAAACCACTTCCCTTAACCCAAACTTAACAGTTGGTAGAGCATGGCGCTTGTAACGCCAGGGTAGTGGGTTCGATTCCCGGGACCACCCATACGTAGAATGTATGCACACATGACTGTAAGTCGCTTTGGATAAAAGCGTCTGCTAAATGGCATATATTATTATTATTAAACCTAAGCCTTACCTTTAACTCATTAGTTTCTCCCATTCAATTCAGTGCAGACTATTGACATTTATACTGTAAGTCTCTGCTCATCTGCTCCTCCTCCTCTTCTTCTCCTCCTCCTCCTATCCTCCATCCTCCTCCTCTCCTCTTCATCTCTCCTCCTCTTCTCAGGTCTATGATGTCCGATGAGAAGCGCCGTCTGGAGGCTAAGATCAGCCAGCTAGAGGAAGAGCTGGAGGAGGAGCAGGCCAACATGGAGAACCTCCCGGCCGCCTCCGGAAGACACAGCAACAGGTAGGAGAGGAGGGAGTATACACTAGGTAGTGTGTAGGTGGGAGGGAGTGTGCTTTAGGTAGGGTTTACGGGGAGGGAGTATGCACTAGGTAGTGTGAAGGGAGGAGGAGCAGACCAAGAGACGAGTGACTTCCCTACCTCTTCCCTTTACTGTCTCCCTACCTCTTCCCTGTACTGTCTCCATACCTCTTCCCTTTACTGTCTCCCTACCTCTTCCCTTTACTGTCTCCATACCTCTTCCCTTTACTGTCTCCCTACATCTTCCCTTTACTGTCTCCATACCTCTTCCCTTTACGGTCTCCCTTTACTGTCTCCATACCTCTTCCCTTTACTGTCTCCCTACCTCTTCCCTTTACTGTCTCCCTACCTCTTCCCTTTACTGTCTCCCTACCTCTTCCCTTTACTGTCTCCCTACCTCTTCCCTTTACTGTCTCCCTACCTCTTCCCTGTACTGTCTCCATACCTCTTCCCTTTACTGTCTCCATACCTCTTCCCTTTACTGTCTCCCGACCTCTTCCCTTTACTGTCTCCCTTTACTGTCTCCATACCTCTTCCCTTTACTGTCTCCCTTTACTGTCTCCCTACATCTTCCCTTTACTGTCTCCATACCTCTTCCCTTTACTGTCTCCATACCTCTTCCCTTTACTGTCTCCCTTTACTGTCTCTATACCTCTTCCCTTTACTGTCTCCCTTTACTGTCTCCATACCTCTTCCCTTAACTGTCTCCCTTCCTCTTCCCTTTACTGTCTCCCTTTACTGTCTCCATACCTCTTCCCTTTACTGTCTTCCTTTACTGTCTCCCTACCTCTTCCCTTTACTGTCTCCCTACCTCTTCCCTTTACTGTCTCCCTACCTCTTCCCTTTACTGTCTCCCTACCTCTTCCCTTTACTGTCTCCCTTTACTGTCTCCATACCTCTTCCCTTTACTGTCTCCCTTTACTGTCTCCCTACCTCTTCCCTTTACTGTCTCCCTACCTCTTCCCTTTACTGTCAGACCAGAAGGAATCTCCTGTCTCTTCCCCCTGGTCTTAACCTCTTCCTCCCATGACCCCCTCTCTAAAGTGATGATGTCTGCGTCTCTCTATCCCTTCCCCCTAGGTGGATCAGTTGAGCAGTGAGCTGCAGGCTGAGCGTAGTTCCTCCCAGAGCAGTGAGGGCGCCAGACAGCAGCTTGAGAGGCAGAACAAGGATCTGAAGGTCAAGCTACAGGAGATGGAGGGTCAGGGAAGGTCAAAGTTCAAATCCTCCATCGCCGCCCTGGAGGCCAAACTACACCAGCTGGAGGAGCAGCTGGAGCTGGAGAACAGGTAAGGACAGGAGAGGGGAGGAGAGGAAGGAGAGGGCTGGAGAACAGGTAAGGACAGGAGAGGGGGAGGAGGAGGAGGAGGAGACAGGAACAGCTCTGGCTGGAGAACAGGTGGGGTCAGGAGAGGATGATGGGAAATGTAGTTCTTACTCACATGGTCATGATGAACTACATAAAGAACTTGATCTCAATGCAACAGGCAAGGTAGGTAAATATACACTCTCTGGACAGTTTATTAGGTACACCAAAACGTATCCTTCCTACAGAAGGCCGCGTGGCCGTGGATTGCTATATAAAAGAGGCAGACAGGCATCAAGGCATTCAGTTACTGTTCGATTGAACTTTAGAATGGGTAAAACCAGTGACCTAAGCGACTTCGAGCGAGGTGGAGGGGCGAAGGAGAACGGCAACAATCGTGCAATCCAACAGACGGGACACAAACAGGCAAATAACGGCGCTGTGCAACAGTGGTGTGCAGAACGGCATCTCGCGAATGCACATCTCATCGATCTCTGTCACGGATGGGCTGTTGCAGCAGACGACCGCACCGGGTTCCCCTCCCATCTGCTACAAACAGGAAGAAGCGGCTCCTGTGGACACGTGATCCACTACAATAGAGAAGTGGGAAAACATCGCCTGGAAAATGACAGCGAGTTCAGTTTACTTGCGTGGCCAGATCAGTCCCCAGGTCAGTCCCCAGATCAGTCCCCAGGTCAGTCCCCAGGTCAGTCCCCAGATCAGTCCCCAGACCAGTCCCTAGATCAGTCCCCAGACCAGTCCCCAGATCAGTCCCCAGATCAGTCCCCAGATCAGTCCCCAGGTCAGTCCCCAGACCAGTCCCCAGGTCAGTCCCCAGATCAGTCCCCAGGCCAGTCCCCAGATCAGTCCCCAGACCAGTCCCCAGATCAGTCCCCAGACCAGTCCCCAGGTCAGTCCCCAGATCAGTCCCCAGACCAGTCCCCAGATCAGTCCCCAGATCAGTCCCCAGACCAGTCCCCAGATCAGTCCCCAGACCAGTCCCCAGACCAGTCCCCAGATCAGTCCCCAGACCAGTCCCCAGATCAGTCCCCAGACCAGTCCCCAGGTCATCCCCAGTGTCCCCAGATCAGACCCCAGTTCCCAGGCCAGTCCCCAGACGTATGTCCCCAGACCAGTCCCCAGATCAGTCCCCAGACCAGTCAGTCCCCAGATCAGTCCCAGACCTCACCCCAATAGAATATCTGTGATAAGAGGTACTAATGTGTACCTTCAATCTGCAGAAACTTGTGTGACATGGACCAGACCCTGTGAAACGTGTAGAATGCCCCCAAGAATTCAAGCTGTTCTGGATCAGCCTAATAAACTGGAACTAGATGGGTCCCCTGGACCTGTACTAGATGGGTGTACCTAATAAACTGAGATCCATGACTAGACCTAAATAAACTGGACCTGGTACTAGATGGTGTACCTAATAAACTGGACCTGGTACTAGATGGGTGTACCTAATAAACTGGACCTGGTACTAGATGGATGTACCTAATAAACTGGACCTGGTACTAGATGGGTGTACCTAATAAACTGGACCAGGTACTAGATGGGTGTACCTAATAAACTGGACCTGGTACTAGATGGGTGTACCTAATAAACTGGACCAGGTACTAGATGGGTGTACCTAATAAACTGGACCTGGTACTAGATGGGTGTACCTAATAAACTGGACCTGGTACTAGATGGGTGTACCTAATAAACTGGACCTGGTACTAGATGGGTGTACCTAATAAACTGGACCTGGTACTAGATGGTGTACCTAATAAACTGGACCTGGTACTAGATGGGTGTACCTAATAAACTGGACCTGGTACTAGATGGATGTACCTAATAAACTGGGCCAGGTACTAGATGGGTAAACTGTGGTACTAGATGGTGTACCTAATAAACTGGACCTGGTACTAGATGGGTGTACCTAATAAACTGGACCTGGTACTAGATGGGTGTACCTAATAAACTGGACCTGGTACTAGATGGCTGTACCTAATAAACTGGGCCAGGTACTAGATGGGTGTACCTAATAAACTGGACCTGGTACTAGATGGTTGTACCTAATAAACTGGACCTGGTACTAGATGGGTGTACCTAATAAACTGGACCTGGTACTAGATGGGTGTACCTAATAAACTGGACCAGGTACTAGATGGATGTATCTAATAAACTGGACCGGTGGTACTAGATGGGTAATACCTAATGATAATGGATAGTACTAGATGGGTGTAATAATAATTGTGGACCTGGTACTAATATGGGTTAAATAATAATAACTGGACCTGGCTTAGTGATGGAATGGATGTGTTAGGTAATAAACTGGATCAGTTACTAGTGGATGTACCAGAGATAACAGCTGGTAGGTTCTAGTGGTGTATAAGCCACTAATAGCTATAGGTTCTAGATTGTTGGTGTGTCCAGAGGATGCATTGTTAGGTTTCTGAGTTTGTTGTGACTCCAATGAGAGACAGCCTAAAGAGAAGGTTAAATAAAATATATATCAGCTGTTAGGTTCTGTTAGTGTGTCCAGAGAGAGACAGCTGTTTCTAGTTGTTGTGTGTGTCCAGAGAGAGACAGCTGTAAGGTTCTAGTTTGTTGTGTGTGTCCAGAGAGAGACAGCTGTTAGGTTCTAGTTTGTTGTGTGTGTCCAGAGAGAGACAGCTGTGGTTCTAGTTTGTTGTGTGTGTCCAGAGAGACAGCTGTTTTCTAGTTTGTTGTGTGTGTCCAGAGAGAGACAGCTGTAAGGTTCTAGTTTGTTGTGTGTGTCCAGAGTTTGTTGTTGTGTGTGTCCAGAGACAGCTGTAAGGTTCTAGGTTCCAGAGAGACAGCTGTTCTAGGTTTTTTGACAGCTGTAAGGTTCAGTTGTGTGTGTCCAGAGAGAGACAGCTGTAAGGTTCTAAGGTTTGTTGTTGTGTGTCCAGAGAGAGACAGCTGTAAGGTTCTAGTTTGTTGTGTGTGTCCAGAGAGAGACAGCTGTAAGGTTCTAGTTTGTTGTGTGTGTCCAGAGAGAGACAGCTGTAAGGTTCTAGTTTGTTGTGTGTGTCCAGAGAGAGACAGCTGTAAGGTTCTAGTTTGTTGTGTGTGTCCAGAGAGAGACAGCTGTTTGGTTCCAGAGAGACAGCTGTAGGTTTGTTTGTTGTGTGTGTGTCCAGAGAGAGACAGCTGTAAGGTTCTAGTTTGTTGTGTGTGTCCAGAGAGAGACAGCTGTAAGGTTCTAGTTTGTTGTTGTGTGTCCAGAGAGAGACAGCTGTAAGGTTCTAGTTTGTTGTTGTGTGTGTCCAGAGAGAGACAGCTGTAAGGTTCTAGTTTGTTGTTGTGTGTGTCCAGAGAGAGACAGCTGTAAGGTTCTAGTTTGTTGTGTGTGTCCAGAGAGAGACAGCTGTTAGGTTCTAGTTTGTTGTGTGTGTCCAGAGAGAGACAGCTGTAAGGTTCTAGTTTGTTGTTGTGTGTCCAGAGAGAGACAGCTGTTAGGTTCTAGTTTGTTGTGTGTGTCCAGAGAGAGACAACTGTAAGGTTCTAGTTTGTTGTTGTGTGTCCAGAGAGAGACCGCTGTTAGGTTCTAGTTTGTTGTGTGTGTCCAGAGAGAGACAGCTGTAAGGTTCTAGTTTGTTGTGTGTGTCCAGAGAGAGACAGCTGTTTGTTGCTGTTTGGTTCTAGTTTGTTGTGTGTGTCCAGAGAGAGACAGCTGTAAGGTTCTAGTTTGTTGTGTGTGTCCAGAGAGAGACAGCTGTAAGGTTCTAGTTTGTTGTTGTGTTTGTTGTTGTGTATGTCCAGAGAGAGACAGCTGTAAGGTTCTAGTTTGTTGTTGTGTGTCCAGAGAGAGACAGCTGTAAGGTTCTAGTTTGTTGTTGTGTCCAGAGAGAGACAGCTGTAAGGTTCTAGTTTGTTGTTGTGTGTGTCCAGAGACAGCTGAGACAGCTGTAAGGTTCTAGTTTGTTGTGTGTGTCCAGAGAGAGACAGCTGTAAGGTTCTAGTTTGTTGTGTGTGTCCAGAGAGAGACAGCTGTTCTGGTTCTGTGTGTGTGTGTGTGTGTGTGTGTGTGTGTGTGCTGTGTGTGTGTTGTGTGTTGTGTGTGTGTGTGTGTGTGTCCAGAGAGAGACAGACCAACGCTAAAGCAACGCGTCAGAAAGAGAAGAAACTGAAGGATCTGACCATCCAGATGGAGGAAGACAGGAAACAGGCAGAGCAGTACAAGGACCAGGTAACACACACACACACATACTATTTTTTGAGTTTGCTTTTTGGCTTCCTACCCTTATGTGTGTGTGTGTGTGTGTGTGTGTGTGTGTGTGTGTGTGTGTGTGTGTGTGTGTGTGTGTGTGTGTGTGTGTGTGTGTGTGTGTGTGTGTGTGTGTGTGTGACTAGGCGGAGAAGGCTAACGTGCGTGTGAAGCAGCTGAAGCGTCAGCTGGAGGAGGCGGAGGAGGAGTCTCAACGGGTTGCTGCGGGACGCAGGAAGTTACAGAGAGAACTGGACGAAGCCTCCGAGGCCAACGATGCCCTCAGTAGGGAGGTGTCGGCCCTAAAGAGCAAACTCAGGTACACACAGGTTATTCCGCCTGGCTAAATACAACACTATGCAGACATCACACTGAAGTCCACCTCGAGATGATGTTTTTACACCAGGTAGGTGCTGTGAAGTTGTTTTACAGGGTTACGGCCATAGTAGAAATGCAGCTCTTTCCATTTGAAGTGATCGTGTTAGCGGTGTTGTTAGCTAGCTCCTCTGAACAACAGTGTCCTGATGAGAGAGCACATGTTCTATGCCAGGTGAATTCTCGCCTCATTAGCTCGTTGTTATGGATGTATACAAATAAATGTCACTAGAAAAACAGCTTGAAACAAATGCAGCTACTGTTGCTGTTAATCTGGCTGCACAGTTGGACGTGACTGTAACATGCTGACGAGACCGGGCGCGCACGTGCGCTATCGTGTGCATGTTTTTTTTGTTTTGTCTATCCACACCAGACGTGACCAGGACACGCAGGTTGAAATATCAAAAACACACTCTGAACCAACTACATTCATTTGGAGACAGGTCGAGACGCATGAAACATTCATTGGCAATTTAGCTAGCTAGCTTGTTGTTGCTAGCTTGCTGTTGCTAGCTAATTTGTCCTGGGATATAAACATTGGGTTGTTATTTTACCTGAAATGTACAAGGTCCTCTACTCTGACTATTAATCCACAGATAAAAGGGTAAACCGAGTTTGTGTCTAGACAGAATCTCTCCTCCTTCCATCTTCTTCTTCTGGACTTTATATGGTGGTTGGCAACTAACTTTAAGGTGCATTACCACCACCAACTGGACTGGAGTGTGGATCTCAGGTTCATCTTTCAATCACCCGCGTGGGTATATGCTGCTAAAAACCAATGAGGAGATGGGAGAGGCGGGACTTGCAGCGCTTTAAGCGTCAAAAATAGAACCAAGTTCTACGCAGACGCTAGTTGACGCTACGCAGATGCTAGTTGACGCTACGCAGACGCTAGTTGGCGCTACGCAGACGCTAGTTGACGCTACGCAGACGCTAGTTGATGCTATTTTGACGCTGCGCAGACGCTAGTTGACGCTACGCAGACGCTAGTTGACACTACGCAGACGCTAGTTGACACCAAGCAGACGCTAGTTGACGCTATGCAGATGCTACACTACGCAGACGCTAGTTGACGCTACGCAGACGCTAGTTGACGCTGGTTGACGCTACGCAGACGCTAGTTGACGCTGGTTGACGCTACGCAGACGCTAGTTGACGCTACGCAGACGCTAGTTGACGCTCGCAAGCAGTTTGGATTAAATGATTGAATAACATGTACGTGTACATTTATTTTGCAACGCTCGTGGCACACGACGCAAGCGGTGGGGTCAACGTGTAAGTTAGCAGTAGTTAGCAGCAGTTAGCAGTAGTTAGCTAGCTAGCAAGGGATAAGAACGTTGTCAATTAAATACAACACACTACACCTGACCTGTATATAGTAGACAATATAACACTACACCTGACCTGTATATAGTAGACAATATAACACTACACCTGGCCTGTATATAGTAGACAATATAACACTACACCTGACCTGTATATAGTAGACAATACAACACTACACCTGACCTGTATATAGTAGACAATATAACACTACACCTGGCCTGTATATAGTAGACAATATAACACTACACACCAACTACACCTGGCCTGTGGATTAGACCTAGCGGTGACCTGTATATAGTAGACAATATAACACTACACCTGGCCTGTATATAGTAGACAATACAACACTACACCTGGCCTGTATATAGTAGACAATATAACACTACACCTGGCCTGTATATAGTAGACAATTATATAGTAGACAATATAAAACTACACCTGGCCTGTATATAGTAGACAATATAACACTACACCTGACCTGTCCATCTAAATAGTAGACAATACAACACTACACCTGGCCTGTATATAGTAGACAATATAACACTACACCTGGCCTGTATATAGTAGACAATATAACACTACACCTGGCCTGTATATAGTAGACAATATAACACTGGCCTGTATATAGTAGACAATATAACACTACACCTGGCCTGTATATAGTAGACAATACAACACTACACCTGACCTGTATATAGTAGACAATACAACACTACACCTGGCCTGTATATAGTAGACAATATAACACTACACCTGACCTGTATATAGTAGACAATATAACACTACACCTGACCTGTATATAGTAGACAATACAACACTACACCTGACCTGTATATAGTAGACAATACCTACACCTGGCCTGTATATAGTAGACAATATAACACTACACCTGGCCTGTATATAGTAGACAATACAACACTACACCTGACCTGTATATAGTAGACAATACAACACTACACCTGGCCTGTATATAGTAGACAATACAACACTACACCTGACCTGTATATAGTAGACAATATAACACTACACCTGACCTGTATATAGTAGACAATATAACACTACACCTGACCTGTATATAGTAGACAATACAACACTACACCTGGCCTGTATAGTAGACAATATAACACTACACCTGGCCTGTATATAGTAGACAATATAACACTACACCTGGCCTGTATATAGTAGACAATATTTTGGTACACCTGGCCTGTATATAGTAGACAATATAACACTACACCTGGCCTGTATATAGTAGACAATATAACACTACACCTGACCTGTATATAGTAGACAATATAACACTACACCTGGCCTGTATATAGTAGACAATATAACACTACACCTGGCCTGTATATAGTAGACAATATAACACTACACCTGACCTGTATATAGTAGACAATACAACACTACACCTGGCCTGTATATAGTAGACAATATAACACTACACCTGGCCTGTATATAGTAGACAATATAACACTACACCTGACCTGTATATAGTAGACAATACAACACTACACCTGACCTGTATATAGTAGACAATATAACACTACACCTGACCTGTATAGAGTAGACAATACAACACTACACCTGACCTGTATATAGTAGACAATACAACACTACACCTGGCCTGTATATAGTAGACAATATAACACTACACCTGACCTGTATATAGTAGACAATACAACACTACACTTGACCTGTATATAGTAGACAATATAACACTACACCTGGCCTGTATATAGTAGACAATATAACACTACACCTGACCTGTATATAGTAGACAATATAACACTACACCTGACCTGTATATAGTAGACAATACAACACTACACCTGACCTGTATATAGTAGACAATATAACACTACACCTGGCCTGTATATAGTAGACAATACAACACTACACCTGACCTGTATATAGTAGACAATATAACACTACACCTGACCTGTATATAGTAGACAATACAACACTACACCTGACCTGTATATAGTAGACAATACAACACTACACCTGGCCTATATAGTAGACAATATAACACTACACCTGACCTGTATATAGTAGACAATACAACACTACACCTGACCTGTATATAGTAGACAATATAACACTACACCTGGCCTGTATATAGTAGACAATATAACACTACACCTGACCTGTATATAGTAGACAATACAACACTACACCTGACCTGTATATAGTAGACAATATAACACTACACCTGACCTGTATATAGTAGACAATACAACACTACACCTGACCTGTATATAGTAGACAATACAACACTACACCTGACCTGTATATAGTAGACAATATAACACTACACCTGACCTGTATATAGTAGACAATATAACACTACACCTGACCTGTATATAGTAGACAATACAACACTACACCTGACCTGTATATAGTAGACAATATAACACTACACCTGACCTGTATATAGTAGACAATATAACACTACACCTGACCTGTATATAGTAGACAATATAACACTACACCTGACCTGTATATAGTAGACAATACAACACTACACCTGACCTGTATATAGTAGACAATACAACACTACACCTGACCTGTATATAGTAGACAATATAACACTACACCTGACCTGTATATAGTAGACAATATAACACTACACCTGACCTGTATATAGTAGACAATATAACACTACACCTGACCTGTATATAGTAGACAATATAACACTACACCTGGCCTGTATATAGTAGACAATACAACACTACACCTGACCTGTATATAGTAGACAATATAACACTACACCTGACCTGTATATAGTAGACAATATAACACTACACCTGACCTGTATATAGTAGACTATATAACACTACACCTGGCCTGTATATAGTAGATAATACAACACTACACCTGACCTGTATATAGTAGACAATATAACACTACACCTGACCTGTATATAGTAGACAATATAACACTACACCTGGCCTGTATATAGTAGACAATATAACACTACACCTGGCCTGTATATAGTAGACAATACAACACTACACCTGACCTGTATATAGTAGACAATATAACACTACACCTGACCTGTATATAGTAGACAATATAACACTACACCTGACCTGTATATAGTAGACTATATAACACTACACCTGGCCTGTATATAGTAGATAATACAACACTACACCTGACCTGTATATAGTAGACAATATAACACTACACCTGACCTGTATATAGTAGACAATATAACACTACACCTGACCTGTATATAGTAGACAATACAACACTACACCTGGCCTGTATATAGTAGACAATATAACACTACACCTGACCTGTATATAGTAGACAATATAACACTACACCTGACCTGTATATAGTAGACAATATAACACTACACCTGGCCTGTATATAGTAGACAATATAACACTACACCTGACCTGTATATAGTAGACAATACAACACTACACCTGGCCTGTATATAGTAGACAATATAACACTACACCTGACCTGTATATAGTAGACAATACAACACTACACCTGGCCTGTATATAGTAGACAATATAACACTACACCTGGCCTGTATATAGTAGACAATATAACACTACACCTGGCCTGTATATAGTAGACAATATAACACTACACCTGACCTGTATATAGTAGACAATATAACACTACACCTGACCTGTATATAGTAGACAATACACTACACCTGGCCTGTATATAGTAGACAATATAACACTACACCTGGCCTGTATATAGTAGACAATATAACACTACACCTGGCCTGTATATAGTAGACAATATAACACTACACCTGGCCTGTATATAGTAGACAATATAACACTACACCTGGCCTGTATATAGTAGACAATACAACACTACACCTGACCTGTATATAGTAGACAATATAACACTACACCTGGCCTGTATATAGTAGACAATATAACACTACACCTGGCCTGTATATAGTAGACAATATAACACTACACCTGGCCTGTATATAGTAGACAATATAACTCTGCACCTGACTGAAGACCAGCCAAAACAAGACCGTTTATGATGTTGATGTTCTTCCTCTTCCTCTTCCTCTTCCTCTTCTGTCTCTGACACCTCTTCAAACCTGTCCTTTAGATATTAACTTGCCCTCAAACGCTTCTCTGTCTGCCTCTCGCTGAGTCATCTTTACTTCGGCAATCAACTTAATACTCACATCATTACTTGACTTGGGAATCTACAGCAACTCTGCAGCTAATTCAACTAAGTTTTTTGATGACACTTTCAAACTCTTCCTCAAAGTCTTCCTTAAACTCTTCCTCAAAGTCTTCCTTAAACTCTTCCTCCAATTCTTCCTTAAAGCCTGCCTCAAACTCTTCCTCAGACTCTTCCTCAAATTCTTCCTTAAACTCTTCCTCAAAATCTTCCTTAAACTCTTCCTCGAATTCTTCCTCAGACTCTTCCTCAAATTCTTCCTTAAACTCTTCCTCAAAATCTTCCTTAAATTCTTCCTCAAACTCTTCCTCAAAATCTTCCTCGAATTCTTCCTCAGACTCTTCCTCGAATTCTTACTTAAACTCTTCCTCAAATTCTTCCTCAAACTCTTCCTCAAATTCTTCCTTAAAGCCTTCCTCAAACTCTTCCTTAAAGCCTTCCTCAAACTCTTCCTCAAATTCTTCCTTAAAGCCTTCCTCAAACTCTTCCTCAAATTCTTCCTTAAAGCCTTCCTCAAACTCTTCCTCAAATTCTTCCTTAAATTCTTCCTCAAACTCTTCCTCAATCACTTCCTCAACTTAAACTCCTCAGCCTTTAGCTAACCCTTGGTCTCTCATTCATCCTCTGTCTTCACCTCTAACCTATATATTAGCCTTTTCTTCCAGTTCTTCTTCCAACAGTGTTTAAGGTCTAACCATCCAGACACATATGTTTCTTACATGGCTCTGGAAACCAACTATACCTCTAACTTAACTAATTTCCTCTCTGTCTGATTCTGGCATCTCTTCTTCTTCCCTCTTTAAATTCTAACTTTTCCTTCTCTTCCTCCAATACGGCCTTCTATCCTGCCTCTTCCTCTGCCTCTAATTCCATTATTTCCCCGACATTCCCGTCCTTCCCAGGCGAGGAGGAGGGGAGTCATCTTTCAGCAGCAGTCCTCGACGCGTGGGGAGCGTTGGGAATGTCAGCCTCAGTCGGACCGGGAGCCGGAGGAGCAGAGCTGGGGATAATGAAGGGAATGGTGGGAATTCTGAGAACACAAACAACGTTCCAGAAGAGGAGGAGCCTCTGTTCTCGTCCACCCCGCCTCCAGAGGACATCAGCGGAACCCTGCCGGAAGAGTAGAGGGACAAAGTCTCACCCCTCCTTTTAAACACGGTCCTTCCTTCTTCCTGTCCTTCCCTGACTTCCCCAATACATCTTTCCATTTCCTGTCTTTTATCCCTCCCCATTCCTCATTCCCTCTCCTTCCATTCCTCCTTTTATCTTTCCCTCCTTCCACTTCTCCCTTTTCCCCTCCCTTCTTCCCTCCCCATCCCTTCTTCCCTCCCCATCCCTTCTTCCCTTTCTCTCCTCCCTTCTTCCCTCCCCTTCCCTTCCTTTTCTCCTCCCTTCTTCCCTCCCCTTCCCTTCCTCCCTTCTTCCCTCCCTTCCTCCTTTCTCCTCCCTTCTTCCCTCCCCTTCCCTTCCTCCTTTTTCCCTCCCTTCTTCCCTCCCCTTCCCTTCCTTTTCTCCTCCTCCCTTCTTCCTCCCCCTTCCCTTCTTCCTTTTATCCTCCCTTCTTCCCTCCCCTTCCCTTCCTCCTTTGCTCCTCCCTTCTTCCCTCCCCTTCCTCCTTTGCTCCTTACTTCTTCCCTTCCCTTCCCCTTCCTTTGCTCCTCCCTTCTTCCCTCCCCTTCCTCCTCCTTTGCTCCTCCTTCTTCCCTTCTTCCCTTCCTCCTTTGCTCCTTCCTTCTCCTCCCCTTCCTTCCTCCCTGCCTCCTCCCCTCCTTTGCTCCTCCCTTCTTCCCTCCCCTTCCCTTCCTCCTTTGCTCCTCCCTTCTTCCCTTCCCTTCCTCCTTGCTCCTCCCTTCTTCCCTTTCCCTTCCTCCTCCCCTTCTTCCCTCCCCTCCTCCTTTGCTCCTCCCCTTCCCTTCCTTCCCCCTTCTTCCCTCCCCTTCCTGCTCCTCCCTTCTTCCCTCCCCCTTCCTCCTTCCTCCTTCCTTCTCCTCCCCTTCCTTCCCCTCCCCTTCCTTTCCTCCCTTTTCCCCTCCCCTCCCCTTCCTCCTTTGCTCCTCCTTCCCCCTTCCTTTCCTCCCTTCCTCCCCTTCCTCTTTGCTCCTCCCTTCTTCCTCCCTTCCTCCTTTGCTCCTTCCTTCCCCCTTCCCTTCCTCCTTTGCTCCTCCCTTCTTCCCTCCCCTTCCTCCTTTGCTCCTCCCTTCTTCCCTCCCCTTCCTCCTTTGCTCCTCCCTTCTTCCCTCCCCTTCCCTTCCTCCTTTGCTCCTCCCCCTCCCCTTCCTTCCATCCCGACTGAAGTTCTTATACCCCACCCCCTTTTTATGCCTCACCTGTCTGTGACAATAGCTTTGATTGTGTCACCAAAATGTCAAAGTACAGTGTGAGCGGTTTTAAATTTAAGTTATAGCTTATTGCAGATGTCATAATATATATCTGAAGTTATAGCTTATTGCAGAAGTCATAATATATATCTGAAGTTATAGCTTAAATATCGTTTTTCTCTCTACTTTTATTTATTTAATTATATTTTCAAGCAGTTAAACTAATTCTTTAATCTGGGTATTTAATGTGAATTGAGTTGATATAGAGTAAACCCAGGGACAATACTGTCTAAAGATATTTAATCAGATATCAGGCTGTGTGCTGGGTCTTTGTTTTTCATTCATAATGAGTTCCTTACTGACACACACACTACAGCCCTACTACTACTGTTATGATCTACGTTAATTTTAGGTTCACATCAAATTATATTCCACAATCATACTAGCCTCATCCCAGATCTGTTTGTGCCATCATGTCAACTCATGACAGACAGACTGGTGCCCAGGCTACAATCCTAAAGGACACAGACAGACTGGTGCCCAGGCTACAATCCTACAGGACACAGACAGACTGGTGCCCAGGCTACAATCCTAAAGGACACAGACAGACTGGTGCCCAGGCTACAATCCTAAAGGACACAGACAGACTGGTGCCCAGGCTACAATCCTAAAGGACACAGACAGACTGGTGCCCATTACAATCCTAAGGACACAGACAGACTGGTATTCAGGCTACAATCCTACAGGACACAGACAGACTGGTGCACAGGCTACAATCATACAGGACACAGACAGACTGGTACCCAGGCTACAATCATACAGGACACAGACAGACTGGTGCCCAGGCTACAATAGTACATGGCTTTTAGATCATTCTGGTGCCCAGGCTTATTAGGCTGACAGACTGGTTGTACAATCCTACAGGACACAGACATTTTACAATCCTACAGTTCCTTACTGACACAGACAGACTATTTTCCAAATCCTACAGGACACAATCAGACTGGTGTTCAGGCTACAATTTTGTTCACAGACAGACAACCCAGGCTACATCCTTCACAATGACAGTTTGGTGCCCAGAACAATTGGGACAGAGACAGACTGGTAACCAGGCTACAATCCTAAAGGACACAGACAGACTGGTGCCCAGGATACAATCCTACAGGACACAACAGACTGGTGCCCAGGCTACAATAGTACAGGACACAGACAGACTGGTGCCCAGGCTAAATCAACAGGACACAGACAGACTGGTGCCCAGGCTACAATCTACTGGACACAGACAGACTGGTGCACAGGCTACAATCCTACAGGACACAGACAGACCCATCCCAGGCTACAATAGTTTACAGGACACAGACAGACTGGTGCACAGGCTACAATCATACAGCACAGACAGACTGGTACACAGGCATCAATCTACAGGACACAGACAGACTGGTCCCAGGCTACAATAGTTTACATGGCTTTTAGTATCATTCAGTGTCAAGGGTTATTAGGCTGAATTGTTTGTGAAAACACCTTACATGTACATTTTAAATGCTATAAACTATTTTCAAATCACCACATTTCCTTTAAGTGGATTTTGTTCAACAGCAACAAAAACACATCTTACGTTCAGTTTTATTGAGGCTCCGGGTCAGAGACATTTCAACCCAACATGACTTTTAGATACAGTTGAGGCTCCCAGGATGAAACATTTTCATGGGGAAAACTAAATGTGTCATGGTTTACAGAAGCTCAGTGGCTACACAAAGCAACAACATGACATCTCATTGGGTGTCCCATCTCTGTGACTCCATTTCACAGAAACAAGACACATCCCCATCCACACTGAGTTGGGCTCAATGTTTCAAATGATATTGCAGTCATATCGTTCTACCCCCTGAGCAACAAGCAGTAACAGTCACACGTCGGCATCCACTCCCATTATAAACACACAACATTCTATTTTCTCCATCCTATTTCATTACTAGTCAATAGGGAAAAAGTAAGAACCCAAAGCAATTTCAACCCTTCATGTATTTTTGTAACATAAAACACGTTTCCTTTAAGTAATCATATGTCATCCTCATCACAGAACAAGGTTACTGAGTTGGGCTCAGTTCCATTTCAATTCAGTCATTCGTTCATGGTTGGGCTCAGTTCCATTTCAATCAATCCTGGAAATAAAATCGGGTTGGGCGTTCCAATTTGTCTCTCAATTTAAAAAAGTCAAGTGTATTTCAGTTTACTTCCATAAATTGAAACAGCTTTGGTAACTTTTTATACTCCTGGATGGCAAAAGTACTGAGCTGAACTGAGCAGCCAACTGATATTATTCATCTCTTCCACTGAGCACCTAGCTCTGGGAACTTGGTAAATCTGTAAGGATTGGATAGGTATAAACATGGTGAATACTTCACCTAGCCTCATCAGAGGACAAGGTGGAAGTGTTCTTTATCATATTGCGTTGCTACTCCCGTCTATCCAACACTTTCAGATCTACTACATTTGCCTAGGACCTAGGGAGGAGGGTAGTTGGGGCTAAATGTTAGTTTGTTTGGCGTTGACGCTATATCATTGGCTAGAACTGAATGGGCTGAGGTGTATTACCGGTACCTGAGCAGTAGAAAGAGACATCAGACCACACTTTCCCAGCTATCTTTAATAAGGTCAGACCACACTGAGGTCCCAGCTACACAGAGACATCTTTAATAAGGTCAGACCACACTGAGGTCCCAGCTACACAGAGACATCTTTAATAAGGTTAGACCACACTGAGGTCCCAGCTACACAGAGACATCTTTAATAAGGTCAGACCACACTGAGGTCCCAGCTACACAGAGACATCTTTAATAAGGTCAGACCACACTCCCAGCTACACAGAGACATCTTTAATAAGGTCAGACCACACTGAGGTCCCAGCTACAGAGACATCTTTAATAAGGTTAGACATGAGGTCCCAGCTTCTTTAATAAGGTCAGACTGAGGTCCCAGCTACACAGAGACATCTTTAATAAGGTCCCACACTGAAGCTACAGAGACATCTTTAATAAGGTCAGACCACACTGAGGTCCCAGCTACACAGAGACATCTTTAATAAGGTCAGACCACACTGAGGTCCCAGCTACACAGAGACATCTTTAATAAGGTCAGACCACACTGAGGTCCCAGCTACACAGAGACATCTTTAATAAGGTCAGACCACACTGAGGTCCCAGCTACACAGAGACATCAATAAGGTCAGACACACTGAGGTCCCAGCTACACAGAGACATATTTAATAAGGTCAGACTACACTGAGGTCCCAGCTAAACAGAGACATCTTTAATAAGGTTAGACCACACTGAGGTCCCAGCTACACAGAGACATCTTTAATAAGGTCAGACCACACTGAGGTCCCAGCTACACAGAGACATCTTTAATAAGGTCAGACCACACTGAGGTCCCAGCTACAGAGACATCTTTAATAAGGTCAGACCACACTGAGGTCCCAGCTACATCTTTAATAAGAGACATCTTTAATAAGGTCAGACCACACTGTCCCAGGTCTCATAAGGTCAGACCACACTAAGCTACAGAGACATCTTTAATAAGGTCAGACCACACTTCCCAGCTACAGAGACATCTTTAATAAGGATAGAGTAAAGGCACAAAGCTTCACAACAGGATATAATCAATATAGGTGTGACAGTATTTGAGTGCGTCCATAAATGGCACCCTATTCCCTATATAGCATCCTACGTTTGACTGGCTCCTATGACTGAGTAGTATGCCCTTTACTTCTAACTGGGGGAAAAAGTAGGGCCCTATATAGGGAATGTGTTGATATTTAAGACACAAGCCTGTCATCACAGAACGAACCAACAAACACCCAAAACATAAGGGTGAGAATGATAAACCAGGTATTCAAACCCACATACCCAGGCCATTGAGCGCCTTCAGAGACTGTGTTAGCCCGCTGAGTTAAAGACAAGGCATTACCCTAGGGTGCTAACGCGAGTCTTCAGATCTCAGGCAATGTTATTCACAGAGACCACAGGCTTACTGGTCAAAGACTCATGAGACCACAGGCTTACTGGTCAAAGACTCATGAGACCACAGGCTTACTGGTCAAAGACTCATGTGACCACAGGCTTACTGGTCAAAGACTCATGAGACCACAGGCTGACTGGTCAAAGAGTCATGAGACCACAGGCTTACTGGTCAAAGACTCATGAGACCACAGGCTTACTGGTCAAAGACTCATGAGACCACAGGCTTACTGGTCAAAGACTGGTCAAAGACTCATGAGACCACAGGCTTACTGGTCAAAGACTCCATGAGACCACAGGCTTACTGGTCAAAGAGTCATGAGACCACAGGCTTACTGGTCAAAGAGTCATGAGACCACAGGCTTACTGGTCAAAGAGTCATGAGACCACAGGCTTACTGGTCAAAGAGTCATGAGACCACAGACTTACTGGTCAAAGAGTCATGAGACCACAGACTTACTGGTCAAAGACTCATGAGACCACAGGCTTACTGGTCAAAGACTCATGAGACCACAGGCTTACTGGTCAAAGACTCATGAGGGGATAGAGGGCACAGCATGGAGTACATTACTTGGTAGTGAACCACTGGTTTATCCGAGCCAAATAACCTCTGTTACACTTGTGCCACCATATACAATATGTTAAACACTCATCTTGTAGGGGTTAAAACCCCTGAGATTATAAACCACATTCACAGGTTTGAAAAACTCTGGTAACTTAAATATGTTTTTTTAAATAAATGGATTTCTAGAATTCCTGGTTGGAATGTTGGATTTCTTGCTTATTCCCGCTTGGTTCCGTGAATCTTCTAACACTGATTTATGGAATATGTGGGAAATTTGGCCGAATTTTGCAGCCCTAGTCAGTCATTCACAGGTAAGGCCGTCACATAAACAAACGTAAATCTGGACTCCCCTCTGAGCAACATACTCAGCTGTCTGAGTTCATAACCACTACCCTCTGAGCAACATACTCAGCTGTCCGAGTTCATCACCACTACCCTCTGAGCAACATACTCAGCTGTCTGAGTTCATATCCACTACCCTCTGAGCAACATACTCAGCTGTCCGAGTTCATCACCACTACCCTCTGAGCAACATACTCAGCTGTCCGAGTTCATCACCACTACCCTCTGAGCAACATACTCAGCTGTCCGAGTTCATCACCACTACCCTCTGAGCAACATACTCAGCTGTCCGAGTTCATCACCACTACCCTCTGAGCAACATACTCAGCTGTCTGAGTTCATATCCACTACCCTCTAGGCAACATACTCAGCTGTCCGAGTTCATATCCACTACCCTCTGAGCAACATACTCAGCTGTCCGAGTTCATATCCACTACCCTCTGAGCAACATACTCAGCTGTCCGAGTTCATATCCACTACCCTCTGAGCAACATACTCAGCTGTCTGAGTTCATAACCACTACCCTCTGAGCAACATACTCAGCTGTCTGAGTTCATAACCACTACCCTCTGAGCAACATACTCAGCTGTCTGAGTTCATAACCAAATATGAGCAACATACGTCCACTGTCTGTCATAAAACACAGCTTCAGCAACATGGATTACTCATGGATAGTTCATTCATCATTCAAGACTTCTACTAGTAAGAACGTATTGCTGTAGTTTAAACACATTATAGTCCAAGAAGGCATCATTAACTTTGGTCATCTAACTCTGTTATATCAGCCATGTTGAAGGTGCTCTATCAACCTAGCCATGAAGATCTATCAGCCTAGCCATGTTGAAGGTGCTCTATCAGCCTAGCCATGTTGAAGGTGCTCTATCAGCCTAGCCATGTTGAAGGTGCTCTATCAGCCTAGCCATGTTGAAGGTGCTCTATCAGCCTAGCCATGTTGAAGATCTCTATCAGCCTAGCCATGTTGAAGGTGCTCTATCAGCCTAGCCATGTTGAAGGTGCTCTATCAGCCTAGCCATGTTGAAGATCTCTATCAGCCTAGCCATGTTGAAGGTGCTCTATCAGCCTAGCCATGTTGAAGGTGCTCTATCAGCCTAGCCATGAAGATCTCTATCAGCCTAGCCATGTTGAAGGTGCTCTATCAGCCTAGCCATGTTGAAGATCTCTATCAGCCTAGCCATGTTGAAGGTGCTCTATCAGCCTAGCCATGTTGAAGGTGCTCTATCAGCCTAGCCATGTTGAAGGTGCTCTATCAGCCTAGCCATGAAGATCTCTATCAGCCTAGCCATGAAGATCTCTATCAGCCTAGCCATGAAGATCTCTATCAGCCTAGCCATGAAGATCTCTATCAGCCTAGCCATGAAGATCTCTATCAGCCTAGCCATGAAGATCTCTATCAGCCTAGCCATGAAGATCTCTATCAGCCTAGCCATGTTGAAGGTGCTCTATCAGCCTAGCCATGAAGATCTCTATCAGCCTAGCCATGAAGATCTCTATCAGCCTAGCCATGAAGATCTCTATCAGCCTAGCCATGTTGAAGGTGCTCTATCAGCCGAGCCATGTTGAAGATCTCTATCAGCCTAGCCATGTTGAAGGTGCTCTATCAGCCTAGCCATGTTGAAGGTGCTCTATCAGCCTAGCCATGAAGATCTCTATCAGCCTAGCCATGTTGAAGGTGCTCTATCAGCCTAGCCATGTTGAAGATCTAAAGGTGAGCGCAGGCTAGCGTTCAGTCAGGTTTTACCAGGCTGACGTGCCACCATTGGTAGCATCCTCAACACCATAGACTAGGATAGACGGCTCTTGTGCCACGAAGCCGGTTTAAGCATGGGCAGAGCGAGCCATTGAGGACTACACCATTTTGAAGTAGTCAAGAAGTGGCTGGTGCTTGCTATCGGTCAGGAAAGGATTACAGAATTCCATCCAGGTCAGTAGGACTGATCAGCCAATGAATTATACTATACTAACATTACATAACTGCAGGTGCCAGTAAATCACCAACCTTGTCTTTATACCTGTTCAGACAACACCCTCCAGGGGGCAGTAAATCACCAACCTTGTCTTTATACCTGTTCAGACAACACCCTCCAGGGGGCAGTAAATCACCAACCTTGTCTTTATACCTGTTCAGACAACACCCTCCAGGGGGCAGTAAATCACCAACCTTGTCTTTATACCTGTTCAGACAACACCCTCCAGGGGGCAGTAAATCACCAACCTTGTCTTTATACCTGTTCAGACAACACCCTCCAGGGGGCAGTAAAATCACCAACCTTGTCTTTACCGTTGAAGAAGAAATGGACTACTTTAAAATGGAGAAATCCCTCAATGGCGCTGACCATGCTGTCACAGAAGCTGACCATGCTGTCACAGAAGCCCTCTCTATACCAAACACATTCCTCAACCTAACCAATCACCCACAGATCTAGGATCAGATTACCTTAACCCCAATCCCCACCCTTAACCATTAGAGGGACAACATCTGATCCTGAACCTGCAGTAAAAAAGTGCAAAGTATATCTATTCCTCACCAAACCTTCTACGCCAACCTTCCTTCTGCCTCCTGACTAGTCCCAAGATGTCCTGTTTTTCCCCCAGAAATCCTGGCTGAAGGATTCCAGATTCCCTGCTTACTACACCCTGATTCTGGGAATCATCCAACCAGGATTTCTGGAAAACCAGGGTATTTTGGGGGAAAGTTACCTGAATTTAGCAACCCTACTCCTGACCCTCTTAACACTCCTTCCACTTCCTGTCCTTAACCAGTAGGTGTCACTGTTCAGTCACAGCATTATCATTCAAACATTGGTAGACAAAAGAAAGGGCTGTATTCAAGTGAAGTAAAATTATATATAATTTTTAAATATTAATCATTATTGTGTGGATAAACATTCGTTCCAGTAAGACTTCTTCCTCCATAAAACAACAAAAGGAACAAAAACAGAACATGTCAAATGTAACAACAAAACACCTGTAGCGAGACACTGATTACGTCTCAAATGGCACCCTATTCCCTACATAGTACGCTACTTTTAACCAGAGACCTATAGACACTGGTCGCACCCTGTTCCCTATATAGTGCACTACTTTTGACCACATATGGGTCTGCTACAGGTTGGTCCCAACAGGAAGTGCCAGAGCCATAAGCCCCGCGCCTAGAAGCCTCACTCAGTCCTCGATAAGAGACCCCCCAAGGCAAAGCATCCTGAGTAAAGCGCAGAGGAAGGAGTACCGTTGATCCGTGACGTCATCAAAGCTCCTCAACGGCGCTCTAGAACAGTTGATATCAACACTGACGTTCCATGACGTTCCATTGACATTCTAGAACAGTTCTAGAACTCTAGACTCACTTCTGTGATGTCCAGTGATCTGGTCCATTCCATTCCAGAGTGAGAGCTGTACACTAGCACATTGAAACCCCATTGAAAGCTGAAAGCTGGGATACAAGCCTGGTGACCTAGGGACACATTCATTAGTGCATGCTGTAGCTAACTGCAGCAAAACGTTTTGCAACAGAACAGGTTTTGCACAAAAAAAAAAAAAAAAGAACAGTTTATTGGACAAGTTCAGTTAGTCCTTCCCGTTTCAGCCAGTTTAGCACCATTCGGTGTCTAGTGAACACGACCCTGATAGATATGGAGGGGTTGATGAGGTGTGGGGCTAGGGCAGGGGGTTGATGAGGTGTGGGGCTAGGGCAGGGGGGCTAGGGCAGGGGGCTAGGGCGGAGGGGGCAGGGGGTTCACAGAATAATTTTGGGTCCTGGTCCGAAGTCTAACATCTTCACCATTCTGTAACACACAACAGAAACAGATTACTTTAACAGCACACTACGACTAACAGAACGTTTCAGACTCCAACTCAGGCTATTTTCAGACTGTCCTTCCCCAATAGGCCTTGTAGGATCAGGATCATCATCGTTCATTAATATCACGTAGACTACTGAATCAGCTTTATATTTGTTCATTAATATCATGTAGACTACTGAATCAGCTTTATATTTGTTCATTAATATCATGTAGACTACTGAATCAGCTTTATATTTGTTCATTAATATCATGTAGACTACTGAATCAGCTTTATATTTGTTCATTAATATCATGTAGACTACTGAATCAGCTTTATATTTGTCCATTAATATCATGTAGACTACTGAATCAGCTTTATATTTGTCCATTAATATCACGTAGACTACTGAATCAGCTTTATATTTGTTCATTAATATCATGTAGACTACTGAATCAGCTTTATATTTGTTCATTAATATCATGTAGACTACTGAATCAGCTTTATATTTGTTCATTAATATCATGTAGACTACTGAATCAGCTTTATATTTGTTCATTAATATCACGTAGACTACTGAATCAGCTTTATATTTGTTCATTAATATCATGTAGACTACTGAATCAGCTTTAGATGTGTTCATTAATATCATGTAGACTACTGAATCAGCTTTATATTTGTTCATTAATATCATGTAGACTACTGAATCAGCTTTATATTTCTTCATTAGGTTGTAGACTACTGAATCAGCTTTATATTTCTTCATTAGGTTGTAGACTACTGAATCAGCTTTATATTTCTTCATTAGGTTGTAGACTACTGAATCAGCTTTATATTTCTTCATTAGGTTGTAGACTACTGAATCAGCTTTATATTTGTTCATTAATATCATGTAGACTACTGAATCAGCTTTATATTTGTTCATTAGGTTGTAGACTACTGAATCAGCTTTATATTTGTTCATTAGGTTGTAGACTACTGAATCAGCTTTATATTTGTCCATTAATATCATGTAGACTACTGAATCAGCTTTATATTTCTTCATTAGGTTGTAGACTACTGAATCAGCTTTAGATTTGTTCATTAGGTTGTAGACTACTGAATCAGCTTTATATTTGTTCATTAGGTTGTAGGCTACTGAATCAGCTTTATATTTCTTCATTAGGTTGTAGACTACTGAATCAGCTTTATATTTGTCCATTAATATCATGTAGACTACTGAATCAGCTTTATATTTGTTCATTAGGTTGTAGGCTACTGAATCAGCTTTATATTTCTTCATTAGGTTGTAGACTACTGAATCAGCTTTATATTTGTTCATTAGGTTGTAGGCTACTGAATCAGCTTTATATTTCTTCATTAGGTTGTAGACTACTGAATCAGCTTTATATTTGTCCATTAATATCATGTAGACTACTGAATCAGCTTTATATTTGTTCATTAGGTTGTAGGCTACTGAATCAGCTTTATATTTCTTCATTAGGTTGTAGACTACTGAATCAGCTTTATATTTGTTCATTAATATCATGTAGACTACTGAATCAGCTTTATATTTCTTCATTAGGTTGTAGACTACTGAATCAGCTTTATATTTCTTCATTAATATCACGTAGACTACTGAATCAGCTTTATATTTCTTCATTAGGTTGTAGACTACTGAATCAGCTTTATATTTGTCCATTAATATCATGTAGACTACTGAATCAGCTTTATATTTGTTCATTAATATCATGTAGACTACTGAATCAGCTTTAGATTTGTTCATTAATATCACGTAGACTACTGAATCAGCTTTATATTTGTTCATTAATATCATGTAGACTACTGAATCAGCTTTAGATTTGTTCATTAATATCATGTAGACTACTGAATCAGCTTTATATTTCTTCATTAGGTTGTAGACTACTGAATCAGCTTTATATTTGTCCATTAATATCATGTAGACTACTGAATCAGCTTTATATTTGTTCATTAATATCATGTAGACTACTGAATCAGCTTTATATTTGTTCATTAATATCATGTAGACTACTGAATCAGCTTTATATTTCTTCATTAATATCATGTAGACTACTGAATCAGCTTTAGATTTGTTCATTAATATCACGTAGACTACTGAATCAGCTTTATATTTGTTCATTAATATCATGTAGACTACTGAATCAGCTTTATATTTGTCCATTAATATCATGTAGACTACTGAATCAGCTTTAGATTTGTTCATTAGGCTACTGAATCAGCTTTATATTTCTTCATTAGGCTACTGAATCAGCTTTATATTTGTTCATTAATATCATGTAGACTACTGAATCAGCTTTATATTTCTTCATTAGGCTACTGAATCAGCTTTATATTTGTTCATTAATATCATGTAGACTACTGAATCAGCTTTATATTTCTTCATTAATATCATGTAGACTACTGAATCAGCTTTAGATTTGTTCATTAATATCACGTAGACTACTGAATCAGCTTTATATTTGTTCATTAATATCATGTAGACTACTGAATCAGCTTTATATTTGTCCATTAATATCATGTAGACTACTGAATCAGCTTTAGATTTGTTCATTAGGCTACTGAATCAGCTTTATATTTCTTCATTAGGCTACTGAATCAGCTTTATATTTGTTCATTAGGTTGTAGACTACTGAATCAGCTTTAGATTTGTCCATTAATATCATGTAGACTACTGAATCAGCTTTATATTTGTTCATTAGGTTGTAGACTACTGAATCAGCTTTAGATTTGTCCATTAATATCATGTAGACTACTGAATCAGCTTTATATTTGTTCATTAATATCATGTAGACTACTGAATCAGCTTTAGATTTGTTCATTAATATCACGTAGACTACTGAATCAGCTTTATATTTGTTCATTAATATCATGTAGACTACTGAATCAGCTTTAGATTTGTTCATTAATATCATGTAGACTACTGAATCAGCTTTATATTTCTTCATTAGGTTGTAGACTACTGAATCAGCTTTATATTTGTCCATTAATATCATGTAGACTACTGAATCAGCTTTATATTTGTTCATTAATATCATGTAGACTACTGAATCAGCTTTATATTTGTTCATTAATATCATGTAGACTACTGAATCAGCTTTATATTTCTTCATTAATATCATGTAGACTACTGAATCAGCTTTAGATTTGTTCATTAATATCACGTAGACTACTGAATCAGCTTTATATTTGTTCATTAATATCATGTAGACTACTGAATCAGCTTTATATTTGTCCATTAATATCATGTAGACTACTGAATCAGCTTTAGATTTGTTCATTAGGCTACTGAATCAGCTTTATATTTCTTCATTAGGCTACTGAATCAGCTTTATATTTGTTCATTAATATCATGTAGACTACTGAATCAGCTTTATATTTGTTCATTAATATCATGTAGACTACTGAATCAGCTTTATATTTGTTCATTAATATCATGTAGACTACTGAATCAGCTTTATATTTGTCCATTAATATCATGTAGACTACTGAATCAGCTTTAGATTTGTTCATTAGGCTACTGAATCAGCTTTATATTTCTTCATTAGGCTACTGAATCAGCTTTATATTTGTTCATTAATATCATGTAGACTACTGAATCAGCTTTATATTTCTTCATTAGGCTACTGAATCAGCTTTATATTTGTTCATTAATATCATGTAGACTACTGAATCAGCTTTATATTTCTTCATTAATATCATGTAGACTACTGAATCAGCTTTAGATTTGTTCATTAATATCACGTAGACTACTGAATCAGCTTTATATTTGTTCATTAATATCATGTAGACTACTGAATCAGCTTTATATTTGTCCATTAATATCATGTAGACTACTGAATCAGCTTTAGATTTGTTCATTAGGCTACTGAATCAGCTTTATATTTCTTCATTAGGCTACTGAATCAGCTTTATATTTGTTCATTAGGTTGTAGACTACTGAATCAGCTTTAGATTTGTCCATTAATATCATGTAGACTACTGAATCAGCTTTATATTTGTTCATTAGGTTGTAGACTACTGAATCAGCTTTAGATTTGTCCATTAATATCATGTAGACTACTGAATCAGCTTTATATTTGTTCATTAGGTTGTAGACTACTGAATCAGCTTTAGATTTGTTCATTAATATCATGTAGACTACTGAATCAGCTTTATATTTCTTCATTAATATCATGTAGACTACTGAATCAGCTTTATATTTGTCCATTAATATCATGTAGACTACTGAATCAGCTTTAGATTTGTTCATTAGACTACTGAATCAGCTTTATATTTGTCCATTAATATCATGTAGGCTACTGAATCAGCTTTATATTTGTCCATTAATATCATGTAGACTACTGAATCAGCTTTATATTTGTTCATTAATATCATGTAGACTACTGAATCAGCTTTATATTTCTTCATTAGGCTACTGAATCAGCTTTAGATTTGTTCATTAATATCATGTAGACTACTGAATCAGCTTTATATTTCTTCATTAGGCTACTGAATCAGCTTTAGATTTGTTCATTAATATCATGTAGACTACTGAATCAGCTCTAGATTTGTTCATTAATATCATGTAGACTACTGAATCAGCTTTATATTTCTTCATTAATATCACGTAGACTACTGAATCAGCTTTATATTTCTTCATTAATATCACGTAGACTACTGAATCAGCTTTAGATTTCTTCATTAATATCATGTAGACTACTGAATCAGCTTTATATTTGTTCATTAATATCATGTAGACTACTGAATCAGCTTTATATTTGTCCATTAATATCATGTAGACTACTGAATCAGCTTTATATTTGTTCATTAATATCATGTAGACTACTGAATCAGCTTTAGATTTGTTCATTAATATCATGTAGACTACTGAATCAGCTTTATATTTCTTCATTAATATCACGTAGACTACTGAATCAGCTTTATATTTGTTCATTAGGTTGTAGACTACTGAATCAGCTTTATATTTGTTCATTAGGTTGTAGACTACTGAATCAGCTTTATATTTGTTCATTAGGTTGTAGACTACTGAATCAGCTTTATATTTGTCCATTAATATCATGTAGACTACTGAATCAGCTTTATATTTGTTCATTAGGTTGTAGACTACTGAATCAGCTTTATATTTGTTCATTAGGTTGTAGACTACTGAATCAGCTTTATATTTGTCCATTAATATCATGTAGACTACTGAATCAGCTCTAGATTTGTTCATTAATATCATGTAGACTACTGAATCAGCTTTATATTTGTTCATTAATATCATGTAGACTACTGAATCAGCTTTAGATTTGTTCATTAATATCATGTAGACTACTGAATCAGCTTTATATTTGTTCATTAGGTTGTAGACTACTGAATCAGCTTTAGATTTGTCCATTAATATCATGTAGACTACTGAATCAGCTTTATATTTCTTCATTAATATCATGTAGACTACTGAATCAGCTTTATATTTCTTCATTAATATCACGTAGACTACTGAATCAGCTTTATATTTGTTCATTAGGTTGTAGACTACTGAATCAGCTTTAGATTTGTTCATTAGGTTGTAGACTACTGAATCAGCTTTATATTTGTTCATTAGGTTGTAGACTACTGAATCAGCTTTATATTTCTTCATTAATATCATGTAGACTACTGAATCAGCTTTAGATTTCTTCATTAGGTTGTAGACTACTGAATCAGCTTTAGATTTGTTCATTAATATCATGTAGACTACTGAATCAGCTTTATATTTCTTCATTAGGTTGTAGACTACTGAATCAGCTTTATATTTGTTCATTAATATCATGTAGACTACTGAATCAGCTTTATATTTGTCCATTAATATCACGTAGACTACTGAATCAGCTTTATATTTGTTCATTAATATCATGTAGACTACTGAATCAGCTTTAGATTTCTTCATTAATATCATGTAGACTACTGAATCAGCTTTATATTTCTTCATTAATATCATGTAGACTACTGAATCAGCTTTATATTTGTTCATTAATATCATGTAGACTACTGAATCAGCTTTATATTTGTCCATTAATATCATGTAGACTACTGAATCAGCTTTATATTTGTCCATTAATATCATGTAGACTACTGAATCAGCTTTAGATTTGTTCATTAATATCATGTAGACTACTGAATCAGCTTTAGATTTGTTAATTAATATCACGTAGACTACTGAATCAGCTTTATATTTGTTCATTAATATCACGTAGACTACTGAATCAGCTTTATATTTGTTCATTAATATCATGTAGACTACTGAATCAGCTTTATATTTGTTCATTAATATCATGTAGACTACTGAATCAGCTTTATATTTGTTCATTAATATCACGTAGACTACTGAATCAGCTTTATATTTGTCCATTAATATCACGTAGACTACTGAATCAGCTTTATATTTGTTCATTAATATCATGTAGACTACTGAATCAGCTTTATATTTGTTCATTAATATCACGTAGACTACTGAATCAGCTTTATATTTGTCCATTAATATCATGTAGACTACTGAATCAGCTTTAGATTTGTTCATTAATATCACGTAGACTACTGAATCAGCTTTAGATTTGTTCATTAATATCACGTAGACTACTGAATCAGCTTTATATTTGTCCATTAATATCATGTAGACTACTGAATCAGCTTTAGATTTGTTCATTAATATCACGTAGACTACTGAATCAGCTTTAGATTTGTTCATTAATATCACGTAGACTACTGAATCAGCTTTATATTTCTTCATTAATATCATGTAGACTACTGAATCAGCTTTATATTTGTTCATTAATATCATGTAGACTACTGAATCAGCTTTATATTTGTTCATTAGACTACTGAATCAGCTCTAGATTTGTTCATTAATATCATGTAGACTACTGAATCAGCTTTAGATTTGTTCATTAGGTTGTAGACTACTGAATCAGCTTTATATTTGTCCATTAATATCATGTAGACTACTGAATCAGCTTTATATTTGTTCATTAGACTACTGAATCAGCTCTAGATTTGTTCATTAATATCATGTAGACTACTGAATCAGCTTTAGATTTGTCCATTAATATCATGTAGACTACTGAATCAGCTTTAGATTTGTCCATTAATATCATGTAGACTACTGAATCAGCTTTATATTTGTTCATTAGGTTGTAGACTACTGAATCAGCTTTATATTTGTCCATTAATATCATGTAGACTACTGAATCAGCTTTAGATTTGTTCATTAGGTTGTAGACTACTGAATCAGCTTTATATTTGTCCATTAATATCATGTAGACTACTGAATCAGCTTTATATTTGTTCATTAATATCATGTAGACTACTGAATCAGCTTTAGATTTGTTCATTAATATCACGTAGACTACTGAATCAGCTTTATATTTGTTCATTAATATCATGTAGACTACTGAATCAGCTTTAGATTTGTCCATTAATATCATGTAGACTACTGAATCAGCTTTATATTTGTTCATTAGGTTGTAGACTACTGAATCAGCTTTATATTTGTTCATTAATATCATGTAGACTACTGAATCAGCTTTAGATTTGTTCATTAATATCATGTAGACTACTGAATCAGCTTTATATTTGTCCATTAATATCATGTAGACTACTGAATCAGCTTTATATTTGTTCATTAGACTACTGAATCAGCTTTATATTTGTTCATTAATATCACGTAGACTACTGAATCAGCTTTATATTTCTTCATTAATATCATGTAGACTACTGAATCCGCTTTATATTTGTTCATTAGGTTGTAGACTACTGAATCAGCTTTAGATTTGTTCATTAATATCACGTAGACTACTGAATCAGCTTTAGATTTGTCCATTAATATCATGTAGACTACTGAATCAGCTTTATATTTGTCCATTAATATCATGTAGACTACTGAATCAGCTTTATATTTGTTCATTAGACTACTGAATCAGCTTTATATTTGTTCATTAATATCACGTAGACTACTGAATCAGCTTTATATTTGTTCATTAATATCATGTAGACTACTGAATCAGCTTTATATTTGTTCATTAATATCATGTAGACTACTGAATCAGCTTTATATTTGTTCATTAATATCACGTAGACTACTGAATCAGCTTTATATTTCTTCATTAATATCATGTAGACTACTGAATCAGCTTTAGATTTGTTCATTAGGTTGTAGGCTACGACATTACGATTAATGAGATGTTTTTTTATTTGTATGTTTTGGTCTTCAGTGTCCATTTTATTCTCTGATGGGCCGTCGTGTAGATCCCTGACAGAGTAAATGTCTGTTACAAACTACACAGATTAGCATGTAGATCCCTGACAGAGTAAATGTCTGTTACAAACTACACAGATCAGCATGTAGATCCCTGACAGAGTAAATGTCTGTTACAAACTACACAGATCAGCATGTAGATCCCTGACAGAGTAAATGTCTGTTACAAACTACACAGATCAGCATGTAGATCCCTGACAGAGTAAATGTCTGTTACAAACTACACAGAGCAGCATGTAGATCCCTGACAGAGTAAATGTCTGTTACAAACTACACAGAGCAGCATGTAGATCCCTGACAGAGTAAATGTCTGTTACAAACTACACAGAGCAGCATGTAGATCCCTGACAGAGTAAATGTCTGTTACAAACTAAACAGAGCAGCATGTAGATCCCTGACAGAGTAAATGTCTGTTACAAACTACACAGATCAGCATGTAGATCCCTGACAGAGGAAATGTCTGTTTACATTACTTGATTCAATTGTAGATAGCCTATGAAATGGTCAAATCATTGGTTGAGTAACAAATGGCACCCTATTCCCTAGCGCACTACTATTAACCAGGGCCTATAGGGATTAGGGTGCCATATGGGACCCTAATCCCTAGCGCACTACTATTCACCAGGGCCTATAGGGATTAGGGTGCCATATGGGACCCTATTCCCTAGTGCACTACTATTAACCAGAGCCTATAGGGATTAGGGTGCCATATGGGACCCTATTCCCTAGTGCACTACTATTAACCAGAGCCTATAGGGATTAGGGTGCCATATGGGACCCTAATCCCTAGTGCACTACTATTAACCAGGGCCTATAGGGATTAGGGTGCCATATGGGACCCTAACCCCTAGTGCACTACTATTAACCAGGGCCTATAGGGATTAGGGTGCCATATGAGATGCAGTCATTGAGCTAGTCGTAGAGCCAGCTATAGTTGACCCCCCTCACCCTTTCTCGTAGAGTCCGTTGGTGGTGGACGGTGTGTCAGAAGAAGTGCCTCTCTGGATGGGTGGCGCCCCCTGTCCCCCAGAGAGGGTACTGCGACCAGGAGACTGTTCATAGACAAACTCCCTACAGGACGCTAGTTTAGACTCCAGGTTCTGAAACCACAGGCACGGATGGAAGCAGGCCGCAGGGCACACACACAGTTATGTGTTTGTGATGTCGTGATCAGAGGGGGAAGAAAGAACAGTCGTGATCAGAGGGGAGGGGGAGACAGAACAGTGTTGTGATATACATGAATGTGTTGTGATCAGAGAGGAAGACAGAACAGTGTTGTGGTCAGAGAGGAAGATGGAGAGAACAGAACAGTCAGCAGACTTCCTGTTACAGCTGTACGACTTACAGGAAGCAGATGTTAAATCACGCAGACAGAACCCCTGCCCCACCTGTATGAGGGAGGCAGTAGAGCAGGGTTCTCAATCTTTATTCCCCAAGTGCCCCTTTCTTAATGTCACTTGAATTGAATATAGGCTCTTCAATAAACACCAGCTTGATGATGTTGGTTTAATCTGAACATGTTGTTTTGAAGCTCATTTCAAGTTATTCTCCATAGTTGAACAAAACTTAGGGAGGCTATTTAATGACAATAATAGATTTAGAAAATAAAGTCTAGACCTGATATCCCCAAACTATGTAGAATGACTTGAAATGAGCTTCAAAACAACAACAATGTTTTTATTAGAACAATTATGTTTTATTAGAATTATTTATATTAACCCTCAATGTAATTATTCATACTCTTTTAAAGGATGTGATTAGATCAATTGATAGTCACATTGTATCAGATGACCTTCCCAACCAAAATCACATTTCTCTGACTCCTCCACTTTAGAAGGTCGTAGGTCAGCTTCTGAATGTCATAGCAACAAACCAATATATGCCCATGTACATCAGGGCCACGTCATCCTCTGCCATTTTACCGCTTGTTGCCGGCCTAAAGCGTTTTACCGCTTGTTGCCAGCCTAAAAGCGTTTTACCGCTTGTTGCTAGCCTAAAGCATCTTACGGCATTGTTGCTAGCCTAAAGCATCTTACGGCATTGTTGCTAGCCTAAAGCATCTTACGGCATTGTTGCTAGCCTAAAGCATCTTACGGCATTGTTGCTAGCCTAAAGCATCTTACGGCATTGTTGCTAGCCTAAAGCATCTTACGGCATTGTTGCTAGCCTAAAGCATCTTACGGCATTGTTGCTAGCCTAAAGCATCTTACGGCATTGTTGCTAGCCTAAAGCATCGTACGGCATTGTTGCTAGCCTAAAGCGTCGTACGGCATTGTTGCTAGCCTAAAGCATCGTACGGCATTGTTGCTAGCCTAAAGCGTTGTACGGCATTGTTGCTAGCCTAAAGCGTTGTACGGCATTGTTGCTAGCCTAAAGCGTTGTACTAAATTGTTGCTAGCCTAAAGCGTTGTACTAAATTGTTGCTAGCCTAAAGCGTTGTACTAAATTGTTGCTAGCCTAAAGCATTGTACGGCATTGTTGCTAGCCTAAAGCATTGTACGGCATTGTTGCTAGCCTAAAGCATTGTACGGCATTGTTGCTAGCCTAAAGCATTGTACGGCATTGTTGCTAGCCTAAAGCATTGTACGGCATTGTTGCTAGCCTAAAGCATTGTACGGCATTGTTGCTAGCCTAAAGCATTGTACGGCATTGTTGCTAGCCTAAAGCATTGTACTAAATTGTTGCTAGCCTAAAGCATTGTACTAAATTGTTGCTAGCCTAAAGCATTGTACTGCATTGTTGCTAGCCTAAAGCATTGTACTGCATTGTTGCTAGCCTAAAGCATTGTACTGCATTGTTGCTAGCCTAAAGCATCTTACTGCATTGTTGCTAGCCTAAAGCATCTTACTGCATTGTTGCTAGCCTAAAGCATTTTACTGCATTGTTGCTAGCCTAAAGCGTTGCGGATTTATGCATAATTTTAGATGTGTATAAACAAATCACAAACTGTAAAAAGAAAATAGTAATAATTACCCCTCAAATAAAAGGAAAGTCCCCGCCCCCCACCAAACGTTGACGACCCATATGGTGGGCACGCCCCTAGGTTGAGAACCCCTGGTGTAGTGTGTAGGTGGGTAGTTGTGTAGTGTGTGTGTGTGTGTATTAGAATTAGAAGACAATCACCGCAGTCATCTTACCCCGACTTTCCTCAGCAGTTCTCCTACGATGTTGAGAGCTGAGATACGTGTTGACGTGGTGAGAGAAGCACCCGATAGGCCATCGCCTGAACACACAATAATAAAAGAGTTTTACATCTCTTACACATCTCTTACTACATACACATTTTACACATGAACACACACACGGGGCACTCACCTCTGCTGTAAGAGGGTGGGGGGTGGTGAAGGGGCTTGCTGAGGGGTGGGGGGTCTGGAGGGCGTGGAGAGGAGGGATGGAGGGAGAGCAGGAGGAGGGGCGGTATGGAGGGATGAGGGCGGTCGTGTTGATGAATGGGAGGTATAGAGGGATGTTTTGTCCTCAGTCTTGTCGGAGGAAGAGTCTTTGGTGACAGCGAAGGACGGTCGTCTTTCCTGCTTCTGTTGGACAGCCAACTCCTGTCTTAGATCTAAGACACACAGAGAGACAGTAAGAAAACCTGTCCCTTTAAGAGTGACTGATGATGTCATAGCTAGCACAGCTCTGTGGGATCATTCCATCCCTGGTTCAGCCCCTGCGCCTGTGGAGTTAACCAGGCCAACGGGACCGCCAGTTAACCAGACCAACCGTTAGCCAGACCAACCGTTAACCAGACCAACCGTTAGCCAGACCAACCGTTAGCCAGACCAACCGTTAGCCAGACCAACCGTTAGCCAGACCAACCGTTAGCCAGACCAACCGTTAGCCAGACCAACCGTTAGCCAGGTTAACCAGGACAGGACCATTAATTCATAACACAGAGACACATGAACACTGTCCCAGCCTGATGTCTCAGCCTGCAGCACAAGACCCACAAAGCCTTAAATCCTCTTACACCTACAGTTTTATATAGAGCCAAAGCTGAATGGAACTCTTTACCAATCCATATATCTCACGAAAATAGTACAGACCACGTGACCCGACAGGAAATAGTACAGACCACGTGACCCGACAGGAAATAGTACAGACCACGTGACCCGACAGGAAATAGTACAGACCACGTGACCCGACAGGAAATAGTACAGACCACGTGACCCGACAGGAAATAGTACAGACCACGTGACCCGACAGGAAATAGTACAGACCACGTGACCCGACAGGAAATAGTACAGACCACGTGACCCGACAGGAAATAGTACAGACCACGTGACCCGACAGGAAATAGTACAGACCACGTGACCCGACAGGAAATAGTAAAGACCATGTGACCCGACAGGAAATAGAAAGCATCAACTGCATGTTAAATGTGTTTCCTGTCAGGTATTTTAATTGTCTACTTGTTAAATGTTTGTAATGTCTTATTAAATTGCTGTTGGACCCCAGGAAGATTAGCTAACATGACGGCGTCGGCTCATGGGGATCCTGATCCTAGACACACCTCTGGCTTCATCCTTCAGTCTCTGAACGGACTCCAGTAGGTTCTCCTTCTCATCCAGCTCGCTCTCCAGGAAGGCATTCCTCTCTATCACGTGGTTCATCCTCTGTTCAAAGTCCTCCAGAGACATGATGGTCGCCCTGATGGAGGGGTGACAGAGAGGAGGAAAAGGTTTAGGAAGAGTTAGTGTACATCATTAAGAACCATTCTCTATGTAAGAATCCTGCCAGTGAGATGGTGCAGGTCTCTCCAGGTCATCATTAGCCTGCTCCAGTTACACCCCCCCCTCCCTCCTCCTTGGATCTCTCCAGGTCATCATTAGCCTGCTCCAGTTACACACCACCCCCTCCCTCCTCTTACCTCTTGGATCTCTCCAGGTCATCATTAGCCTGCTCCAGTTACACACCACCCCCCTCCCTCCTCTTACCTCTTGGATCTCTCCAGGTCATCATTAGCCTGCTCCAGTTACACACCACCCCCCTCCCTCCTCTTACCTCTTGGATCTCTCCAGGTCATCATTAGCCTGCTCCAGTTACACACCACCCCCCTCCCTCCTCTTACCTCTTGGATCTCTCCAGGTCATCATTAGCCTGCTCCAGTTACACCCCCCTCCTTGGATCTCTCCAGGTCATTGTTAGCCTGCTCCAGTTACACCCCCCTCTTACCTCTTGGATCTCTCCAGGTCATCATTAGCCTGCTCCAGTTACACACCACCCCCTCCCCCTCTTACCTCTTGGATCTCTCCAGGTCATTGTTAGCCTGCTCCAGTTACACACCACCCCCCTCCCTCCTCTTACCTCTTGGATCTCTCCAGGTCATCATTAGCCTGCTCCAGTTACACACCACCCCCCTCCCTCCTCTTACCTCTTGGATCTCTCCAGGTCATCATTAGCCTGCTCCAGTTACACACCACCCCCCTCCCTCCTCTTACCTCTTGGATCTCTCCAGGTCATCATTAGCCTGCTCCAGTTACACACCACCCCCCTCCCTCCTCTTACCTCTTGGATCTCTCCAGGTCATCATTAGCCTGCTCCAGTTACACACCACCCCCCTCCCTCCTCTTACCTCTTGGATCTCTCCAGGTCATCATTAGCCTGCTCCAGCTCTCTGATGTATTTATGGAGCTGGTCTCTGATGGCCGTGGTCTCAGCCAGGTCTTCTTCCAGAGTAGAGATCTGACGGTACGCCTCCGAGTGCTGGCTTTCATACTTCTCCTGGAGGGGAGGGGGGAAGAAGTGGTCAACAGTAGTACACTGTTGTGTTTCTCAACTCCCCCATTACCCCCAACCCTGGTCCCCCAGTACCCCCAACCCTGGTCCTCCAGTATCCACCAACCCTGGTCCTCCAGTATCCACCAACCCTGGTCCTCCAGTATCCACCAACCCTGGTCCTCCAGTATCCACCAACCCTGGTCCTCCAGTATCCACCAACCCTGGTCCTCCAGTATCCACCAACCCTGGTCCTCCAGTACCCCCAACAGAGTTTCTCAACTCCTCCAGTACCCCCAACCCTGGTCTCCCAGTATCCCCCAACCCTGGTCCTCCAGTACCCCCAACAGAGTTTCTCAACTCCTCCGGTACCCCCAACCCTGGTCCTCCAATACCCCCAACAGAGTTTCTCAACTCCTCCGGTACCCCCAACCCTGGTCCTCCAATATCCACCAACCCTGGTCCTCCAGTATCAACCAACCCTGGTCCTCCAGTATCCACCAACCCTGGTCCTCCAGTATCCACCAAACCCTGGTCCTCCAGTATCCACCAACCCTGGTCCTCCAGTACCCCCAACCCTGGTCCCCCAGTATCCCCCAACCCTGGTCCCCTAGTACCCCCAACAGAGTTTCTCAACTCCCCAGTATCCCCCAACCCTGGTCCCCCAGTATCCCCCAACCCTGGTCCCCCAGTATCCCCCAACCCTGGTCCCCCAGTATCCCCCAACCCTGGTCCCCCAGTATCCCCCAACAGAGTTTCTCAACTCCCCCAGTATCCCCCAACCCTGGTCCCCCAGTGGTCCCCCAACCCTGGTCCCCCAGTATCCCCCAACAGAGTTTCTCAACTCCCCCAGTATCCCCCAACCCTGGTCCCCCAACCCTGGTCCCCCAGTATCCCCCAACCCTGGTCCTCCAGTATCCACCAACCCTGGTCTCAACTCCCCAGTATCCACCAACCCTGGTCCTGGTCCAGTATCCCCAACCCTGGTCCTCCAGTATCCACCAACCCTGGTCCCCAGTATCCACCAACCCTGGTCCTCCAGTATCCACCAACCCTGGTCCTCCAGTATCCACCAACCCTGGTCCTCCAGTATCCACCAACCCTGGTCCTCCAGTATCCACCAACCCTGGTCCCCCAGTATCCCCAACCCTGGTCCCCAGTATCCCCAACCCTGGTCCCCCAGTACCCCCAACCCTGGTCCCCCAGTACCCCCAACCCTGGTCCTCCAGTATCCCCCAACCCTGGTCCCCTAGTACCCCCAACAGAGTTTCTCAACTCCCCAGTATCCCCCAACCCTGGTCCCCCAGTATCCCCAACCCCTGGTCCCCCAGTATCCCCCAACAGAGTTTCCAACTCCCCCAGTATCCCCAACCCTGGTCCCCAACCCTGGTCCCCCAGTATCCCCCAACCCTGGTCCCCAGTCCCCCAACAACCCTGGTCCCCCAGTATCCCCCAACCCTGGTCCCCCAGTACCCCCAACCCTGGTCCCCCAGTACCCCCAACCCTGGTCCCCCAGTACCCAACAGAGTTTCTCAACTCCCCAGTATCCCCCAACCCTGGTCCCCAGTATCCCCCAACAGAGTTTCTCAACTCCCCCAGTATCCCCCAACCCTGGTCCCCCAGTATCCCCCAACCCTGGTCCCCCAGAACCCCCAACCCTGGTCCCCCAGTACCCCCAACCCTGGTCCCCCAGTACCCCCAACCCTGGTCCCCCAGTACACCCAACAGAGTTTCTCAAACACACAACACATTTTTTATGTAGCCCTGGACAAACTCACCTGATTTAACTTGTCAACTAATCATCAAGCCCTCAAAAGAGTTAAATCAGGTGAGTTTGTCTGAGGCCAATCTATGTGTTCCAAATGTGGAACCAATGAGTATGGGCCCTGTTCCATAGCAGTACACTATATGGGGGAAAAGGGGACGCGTATATAGTATCTTTATAAGACTTAAAATCGATTTGTGTTCTGTGGTGTAGAACAACAGGGGGATGGTGGTGTAGAACAACAACAACAGGGGATGGTGGTGTAGAACAACAACAACAGGGGATGGTGGTGTAGAACAACAGGGGGATGGTGGTGTAGAACAACAGGGGGGATGGTGGTGTAGAACAACAGGGGATGGTGGTGTAGAACAACAACAACAGGGGGATGGTGGTGTAGAACAACAACAACAGGGGGATGGTGGTGTAGAACAACAACAGGGGATGGTGGTGTAGAACAACAGGGGGATGGTGGTGTAGAACAACAACAGGGGATGGTGGTGTAGAACAACAACAGGGGATGGTGGTGTAGAACAACAACAGAGGGATGGTGGTGTAAACAGGGGGATGGTGGTGTAGAACAACAACAAACAACAACAGGGGATGGTGGTGTAGAACAACAATGGTGGTGTAGAACAACAGGGGATGGTGGTGTAGAACAACAGAGGGATGGTGGTGTAGAACAACAGAGGGATGGTGGTGTAGAACAACAACAACAGAGGGATGGTGGTGTAGAACAACAACAGAGGGATGGTGGTGTAGAACAACAACAGAGGGATGGTGGTGTAGAACAACAGGGGGATGGTGGTGTAGAACAACAGGGGGATGGTGGTGTAGAACAACAGGGGGATGGTGGTGTAGAACAACAACAACAGGGGGATGGTGGTGTAGAACAACAACAGGGGGATGGTGGTGTAGAACAACAACAGAGGGATGGTGGTGTAGAACAACAACAACAGGGGATGGTGGTGTAGAACAACAACAACAGGGGATGGTGGTGTAGAACAACAACAACAGGGGGATGGTGGTGTAGAACAACAACAACAGGGGGATGGTGGTGTAGAACAACAACAACAGAGGGATGGTGGTGTAGAACAACAACAACAGAGGGATGGTGGTGTAGAACAACAACAACAGGGGATGGTGGTGTAGAACAACAGAGGGATGGTGGTGTAGAACAACAACAACAGAGGGATGGTGGTGTAGAACAACAACAACAGGGGGATGGTGGTGTAGAACAACAACAGGGGGATGGTGGTGTAGAACAACAACAGAGGGATGGTGGTGTAGAACAACAACAACAGGGGGATGGTGGTGTAGAACAACAACAACAGGGGGGATGGTGGTGTAGAACAACAACAGGGGATGGTGGTGTAGAACAACAACAACAGAGGGATGGTGGTGTAGAACAACAACAACAGGGGATGGTGGTGTAGAACAACAACAGGGGGATGGTGGTGTAGAACAACAACAACAGAGGGATGGTGGTGTAGAACAACAACAGGGGGATGGTGGTGTAGAACAACAATGGTGGTGTAGAACAACAGGGGATGGTGGTGTAGAACAACAACAACAGGGGGATGGTGGTGTAGAACAACAACAACAGGGGGATGGTGGTGTAGAACAACAGGGGGATGGTGGTGTAGAACAACAACAGGGGGATGGTGGTGTAGAACAACAACAACAGGGGGATGGTGGTGTAGAACAACAACAACAGGGGGATGGTGGTGTAGAACAACAACAGGGGGATGGTGGTGTAGAACAACAACAACAACAGGGGATGGTGGTGTAGAACAACAACAACAGGGGGGATGGTGGTGTAGAACAACAACAACAACAGGGGGATGGTGGTGTAGAACAACAACAACAGAGGGATGGTGGTGTAGAACAACAACAACAGGGGGATGGTGGTGTAGAACAACAACAACAGAGGGATGGTGGTGTAGAACAACAACAACAGGGGGATGGTGGTGTAGAACAACAACAGAGGGATGGTGGTGTAGAACAACAACAACAGAGGGATGGTGGTGTAGAACAACAACAACAGAGGGATGGTGGTGTAGAACAACAACAACAGGGGATGGTGGTGTAGAACAACAACAACAGGGGATGGTGGTGTAGAACAACAACAGGGGGATGGTGGTGTAGAACAACAACAACAGGGGATGGTGGTGTAGAACAACAACAACAGGGGGATGGTGGTGTAGAACAACAACAACAGGGGGATGGTGGTGTAGAACAACAACAACAGGGGGATGGTGGTGTAGAACAACAACAACAGGGGGATGGTGGTGTAGAACAACAACAACAGAGGGATGGTGGTGTAGAACAACAACAACAGAGGGATGGTGGTGTAGAACAATGGTGGTGTAAGCAACAACAGGGGATGGTGGTGTAGAACAACAACAGGGGGATGGTGGTGTAGAACAACAACAACAACAGAGGGATGGTGGTGTAGAACAACAACAACAGGGGGATGGTGGTGTAGAACAACAACAACAGGGGGATGGTGGTGTAGAACAACAACAACAGGGGGATGGTGGTGTAGAACAACAACAACAACAGAGGGATGGTGGTGTAGAACAACAACAACAGAGGGATGGTGGTGTAGAACAACAACAACAGGGGGATGGTGGTGTAGAACAACAACAACAGAGGGGATGGTGGTGTAGAACAACAACAACAGAGGGATGGTGGTGTAGAACAACAACAACAGAGAGGGATGGTGGTGTAGAACAACAACAACAACAGAGGGATGGTGGTGTAGAACAACAACAACAGGGGATGGTGGTGTAGAACAACAACAACAGGGGGATGGTGGTGTAGAACAACAACAACAGAGGGATGGTGGTGTAGAACAACAACAACAGGGGGATGGTGGTGTAGAACAACAACAACAACAGAGGGATGGTGGTGTAGAACAACAACAACAGAGGGATGTAGAACAACAACAACAACAACAGAGGGGATGGTGGTGTAGAACAACAACAACAGGGGATGGTGGTGTAGAACAACAACAACAGAGGGATGGTGGTGTAGAACAACAACAACAGGGGGATGGTGGTGTAGAACAACAACAACAGGGGATGGTGGTGTAGAACAACAACAACAACAGAGGGATGGTGGTGTAGAACAACAACAACAGGGGGATGGTGGTGTAGAACAACAACAACAGAGGGATGGTGGTGTAGAACAACAACAACAGGGGGATGATGGTGTAGAACAACAACAACAACAAACAGAGGGATGGTGGTGTAGAACAACAACAACAGAGGGATGGTGGTGTAGAACAACAACAACAGAGGGATGGTGGTGTAGAACAACAACAGGGGGATGGTGGTGTAGAACAGGGGGAACAACAGAGGGATGGTGGTGTAGAACAACAACAACAACAGGGGGATGGTGGTGTAGAACAACAACAACAACAGGGGATGGTGGTGTAGAACAACAACAACAGAGGGATGGTGGTGTAGAACAACAACAGGGGATGGTGGTGTAGAACAACAACAACAGGGGGATGGTGGTGTAGAACAACAACAGAGGATGGTGGTGTAGAACAACAACAGGGGATGGTGGTGTAGAACAACAACAGGGGATGGTGGTGTAGAACAACAACAGAGGGATGGTGGTGTAGAACAACAACAGAGGGATGGTGGTGTAGAACAACAACAACAGAGGGATGGTGGTGTAGAACAACAACAACAGGGGATGGTGGTGTAGAACAACAACAACAGGGGATGGTGGTGTAGAACAACAACAACAGGGGGATGGTGGTGTAGAACAACAACAACAGAGGGATGGTGGTGTAGAACAACAACAACAGAGGGATGGTGGTGTAGAACAACAACAACAGAGGGATGGTGGTGTAGAACAACAACAACAGGGGGGTGTATGGTGGTGTAGAACAACAACAACAGAGGGATGGTGGTGTAGAACAACAACAACAGAGGGATGGTGGTGTGGAACAACAACAGGGGATGGTGGTGTAGAACAACAACAACAGGGGGATGGTGGTGTAGAACAACAACAACAGAGGGATGGTGGTGTAGAACAACAACAACAGAGGGATGGTGGTGTAGAACAACAACAGGGGGATGGTGGTGTAGAACAACAACAACAGGGGATGGTGGTGTAGAACAACAACAACAGAGGGATGGTGGTGTAGAACAACAACAACAGAGGGATGGTGGTGTAGAACAACAACAACAGGGGGATGGTGGTGTAGAACAACAACAACAGGGGGATGGTGGTGTAGAACAACAACAACAGGGGATGGTGGTGTAGAACAACAACAACAGGGGGATGGTGGTGTAGAACAGGGGATGGTGGTGTAGAACAACAACAGGGGATGGTGGTGTAGAACAACAACAACAGGGGATGGTGGTGTAGAACAACAACAACAGGGGATGGTGGTGTAGAACAACAACAACAGGGGGATGGTGGTGTAGAACAACAACAACAGGGGATGGTGGTGTAGAACAACAACAACAGGGGGATGGTGGTGTAGAACAACAACAGGGGGATGGTGGTGTAGAACAACAACAACAGGGGGATGGTGGTGTAGAACAACAACAACAGGGGGATGGTGGTGTAGAACAACAACAACAGGGGGATGGTGGTGTAGAACAACAACAACAGGGGGATGGTGGTGTAGAACAACAACAGAGGGGATGGTGGTGTAGAACAACAACAACAGGGGGATGGTGGTGTAGAACAACAACAACAGGGGATGGTGGTGTAGAACAACAGAGGGGATGGTGGTGTAGAACAACAGGGGGATGGTGGTGTAGAACAACAACAGGGGGATGGTGGTGTAGAACAACAACAACAGGGGGATGGTGGTGTAGAACAACAACAGAGGGGATGGTGGTGTAGAACAACAACAGAGGGATGGTGGTGTAGAACAACAACAACAGGGATGGTGGTGTAGAACAACAACAACAGAGGGATGGTGGTGTAGAACAACAACAGGAGGGATGGTGGTGTAGAACAACAACAGGGGGATGGTGGTGTAGAACAACAACAACAGGGGATGGTGGTGTAGAACAACAACAACAGGGGATGGTGGTGTAGAACAACAACAACAGAGGGATGGTGGTGTAGAACAGCAACAACAGAGGGATGGTGGTGTAGAACAACAGAGGGATGGTGGTGTAGAACAACAGACAGGGGATGGTGGTGTAGAACAACAACAACAGGGGGATGGTGGTGTAGAACAACAACAACAGAGGGATGGTGGTGTAGAACAACAACAACAGGGGGATGATGGTGTAGAACAACAACAACAATGGTGGTGTAGAACAACAGAGGGATGGTGGTGTAGAACAACAACAACAGGGGATGGTGGTGTAGAACAACAACAACAGAGGGATGGTGGTGTAGAACAACAACAGGGGATGGTGGTGTAGAACAACAACAACAGGGGATGGTGGTGTAGAACAACAACAATGGTGGTGTAGAACAACAGAGGGATGGTGGTGTAGAACAACAACAACAGAGGGATGGTGGTGTAGAACAACAACAACAGAGGGATGGTGGTGTAGAACAACAACAGGGGGATGGTGGTGTAGAACAACAACAACAGAGGGATGGTGGTGTAGAACAACAACAGGGGATGGTGGTGTAGAACAACAACAGAGGGATGGTGGTGTAGAACAACAACAGGGGGATGGTGGTGTAGAACAACAACAGAGGGATGGTGGTGTAGAACAACAACAGAGGGATGGTGGTGAAGAACAACAACAGAGGGATGGTGGTGTAGAACAACAACAGGGGGATGGTGGTGTAGAACAACAACAACAGGGGATGGTGGTGTAGAACAACAACAACAGGGGATGGTGGTGTAGAACAACAACAACAGAGGGATGGTGGTGTAGAACAACAACAACAGAGGGATGGTGGTGTAGAACAACAACAACAGAGGGATGGTGGTGTAGAACAACAACAACAGGGGATGGTGGTGTAGAACAACAACAACAGAGGGATGGTGGTGTAGAACAACAACAACAGAGGGATGGTGGTGTAGAACAACAACAGGGGGATGGTGGTGTAGAACAACAACAACAGGGGGATGGTGGTGTAGAACAACAACAACAGGGGGATGGTGGTGTAGAACAACAACAACAGAGGGATGGTGGTGTAGAACAACAACAGAGGGATGGTGGTGTAGAACAACAACAACAGAGGGATGGTGGTGTAGAACAACAACAACAGAGGGATGGTGGTGTAGAACAACAACAACAGAGGGATGGTGGTGTAGAACAACAACAACAGAGGGATGGTGGTGTAGAACAACAACAGGGGGATGGTGGTGTAGAACAACAACAACAGAGGGATGGTGGTGTAGAACAACAACAACAGAGGGATGGTGGTGTAGAACAACAACAACAGGGGATGGTGGTGTAGAACAACAACAGAGGGGATGGTGGTGTAGAACAACAACAGAGGGATGGTGGTGTAGAACAACAACAGGGGATGGTGGTGTAGAACAACAACAGAGGGGATGGTGGTGTAGAACAACAACAACAGGGGATGGTGGTGTAGAACAACAACAGAGGGATGGTGGTGTAGAACAACAACAGGGGATGGTGGTGTAGAACAACAACAGGGGATGGTGGTGTAGAACAACAACAACAGGGGATGGTGGTGTAGAACAACAACAACAGGGGGATGGTGGTGTAGAACAACAACAGGGGATGGTGGTGTAGAACAACAACAACAGAGGGATGGTGGTGTAGAACAACAACAGAGGGATGGTGGTGTAGAACAACAACAGGGGATGGTGGTGTAGAACAACAACAACAGAGGGATGGTGGTGTAGAACAACAACAGGGGATGGTGGTGTAGAACAACAACAACAGGGGGATGTGGTGTAACAACAACAGAGGGATGGTGGTGTAGAACAACAACAGGGGATGGTGGTGTAGAACAACAACAACAGGGGGATGGTGGTGTAGAACAACAACAGGATGGTGGTGTAGAACAACAACAACAGAGGGATGGTGGTGTAGAACAACAACAACAGAGGGATGGTGGTGTAGAACAACAACAACAGGGGGATGGTGGTGTAGAACAACAACAACAGGGGGATGGTGGTGTAGAACAACAACAGAGGGATGGTGGTGTAGAACAACAACAACAGGGGATGGTGGTGTAGAACAACAACAACAGGGGGATGGTGGTGTAGAACAACAACAGAGGGATGGTGGTGTAGAACAACAACAGAGGGATGGTGGTGTAGAACAACAACAACAGAGGGATGGTGGTGTAGAGAACAACAACAGGGGGATGGTGGTGTAGAACAACAACAACAGGGGATGGTGGTGTAGAACAACAACAGGGGATGGTGGTGTAGAGGGATGGTGGTGTAGAACAACAACAACAGGGGATGGTGGTGTAGAACAACAACAACAGGGGATGGTGGTGAGGGATGGTGGTGTAGAACAACAACAGGGGATGGTGGTGTAGAACAACAACAACAGGGGGATGGTGGTGTAGAACAACAACAACAGAGGGATGGTGGTGTAGAACAACAACAGGGGGATGGTGGTGTAGAACAACAACAACAGAGGGATGGTGGTGTAGAACAACAACAACAGGGGGATGGTGGTGTAGAACAACAACAGGGGATGGTGGTGTAGAACAACAACAACAGGGGGATGGTGGTGTAGAACAACAACAGAGGGGGATGGTGGTGTAGAACAACAACAACAGGGGGATGGTGGTGTAGAACAACAACAACAGGGGGATGGTGGTGTAGAACAACAACAACAGGGGACAACAACAGAGGGATGGTGGTGTAGAACAACAACAACAACAGGGGGATGGTGGTGTAGAACAACAACAACAGGGGGATGGTGGTGTAGAACAACAACAACAGGGGGATGGTGGTGTAGAACAACAACAACAGAGGGATGGTGGTGTAGAACAACAACAGAATGGTGGTGTAGAACAACAACAACAGGGGATGGTGGTGTAGAACAACAACAACAGGGGGATGGTGGTGTAGAACAACAACAGAGGGATGGTGGTGTAGAACAACAACAGGGGGATGGTGGTGTAGAACAACAACAACAGGGGGATGGTGGTGTAGAACAACAGAGGGATGGTGGTGTAGAACAACAACAACAGGGGGATGGTGGTGTAGAACAACAACAACAGGGGGATGATGGTGTAGAACAACAACAGAGGGATGGTGGTGTAGAACAACAACAGAGGGATGGTGGTGTAGAACAACAACAACAGGGGATGGTGGTGTAGAACAACAACAACAGAGGGATGGTGGTGTAGAACAACAACAGGGGGATGGTGGTGTAGAACAACAACAACAGGGGATGGTGGTGTAGAACAACAACAGGGTGTGGTGGTGTAGAACAACAATGGTGGTGTAGAACAGGGTGTGGTAGTGTATGAATCCAGCAGACTGTTAGTTAGGCCATATTCATCAAGACAACACAGAATATCTTCAGTTACACAGGGTATATGAAATATACAGTCAAGTGTTCCCAGGAAAGATAGATAACAGCCAGCAGTTCCACCTGACCTGAGAGTTTGTTAGGAAATGACAAGACTAGCCGACTTGAATTTCTGCACCATCTCAATGATCTCTGTATGCAAATACTCACGTTAACCAGTAGCCATGTCAGTCTAAATGGGCCTGCAGTCTCATCTTTGCTTCCTCAATTTCTCTCAAAGCTCATTGGAGGAGGGGATCCAAGGTCCCTCCCTCCTCTAATGAGCTTTGAGAGGAAACAAGAATTTTGACAGCTAGTACCTTTTCACACACAGCCCAAGTTTGGTAATAGATATAGACAGGATGCTATAGCTTTTGTAACTTCCTGTCTGACTCGACCGCTGGCAGCGTGTCACAGGAAGTACATCCATCAGGAAGTGAGAGTCAAGACATCGTCAGCGGTTCCGAAGTGACGTCACCTCAAGCACAGCCAGGCGTGCACTAACGCCCCGTACCTCTGATTCAGAGGGTTGCATGAAGACACATTTCAGTTGAACAACTGACTAGGTATCCCCTTTTCCTTCAGTTGAACAACTGACTAGGTATCCCCCTTTTCCTTCAGTTGAACAACTGACTGTATCCCCCTTTTCCTTCAGTTGAACAACTAGGTATCCCCCTTTTCCTTCAGTTGAACAACTGACTAGGTATCCCCCTTCAGTTTCCTTCAGTTGAACAACTGACTAGGTATCCCCCTTTTCCTTCAGTTGAACAACTGACTAGGTATCCCCCTTTCCTTCAGTTGAACACCTGACTAGGTATCCCCCTTTTCCTTCAGTTGAACAACTGACTAGGTATCCCCCTTTTCCTTCCCCGAACCACCTTTCAATCCACAGTTATGAAACATACCGAAGACAAAAAAAATATCCTGACAGCTGTGATGGAAAGAGGAAGTTTTTAATATATTTTTTAAATACAGTCATATTTTTTAATATATTTTTTTAAATACAGACAGATTTTGTTTCCATCAATATGGTGAAAATGTGTAGATTCTACCTACTGACAGTCACTTAAATTAGCCTATGATCAGCAATAAATTAGAATATATTTAGTTTTATTGTTCTCTCCACCCTAGTTAGACGTTCTCTCCAGAAGATGTGTACAATAGCAATAAATTAGAGGTAAACTAATTACTGACCTCTTCTCTGCCTCGAGGGCCCCTCATTAATATAGTATAATATATAAATATATAATATCTCACACAGACACACCTGTCCCATGGATAGTTCTTTATTAATATAGACCAGCAGCCTCCCTACCATCCTCAGAGAAAGCAGGCTCATAAACACTGGCCCAAACTGTCAACCGACTGATAGGAAAATACCTATTCAAATACAACTGGGACTGCAGGCGTTGCATCAGACAGACCCGGGCCACGTTCAGTAGCAGAACGTTGTGGAACATTGAAAACGGTCCCTCCTGCCTGAACTGTGCTCTTGGAATGTCTTGCCGTAAAAGCCAAACTCAATATCCACGTCGACTCTCCCTCATGTCACCCTGCTGCTGAGTTTGATTCACTGTTTTGACCTGAAGCAACTTGTTGATGATGTCGTCGTCGTCGTCGTCCCCCCCCACACACACACACACACACTTGACCATCACTGCCCCATCAACAACATGCAGGTCTATGACCTCAGTGTGCCTGACCACAAGGTTGTCTCACTGGACTTGACACCCCCCCCACCCTCTAACCAAGTCCAAGCATCTCATACGTTTCCAGAACTAAAAGAAAAACATCGACCCAGCCAGCCTGTCAGTGGATGAAATTGTAGAGTTCTTACAACCAACCCCTGAGCATCGTGCTTGACCTCCACGCCTCCATAAAAACACAGGACATCACGTTCGGCTCACTCAGCTCCCTGGTTTACTCCATGTCACAAACCGGCTCATAGCCCGTAACAAAGAGGAAAACAACGTGGAGATAAGGAATAACACAAATATATGTATTAACTAAAGTAAACTATATACACAATTAACAATGGTGTGTGTCGTCAGATATCAGTAGTGCAAGTGAGTGGTTGCATGCAGAGATGGTGATAGTGAGGGGTGTTGAGAGGTGCCAAAAACAAGCCATAAAATGCCACAACCAAAACATAACAGTGTGTCTGCATGGAGAGAGTCTCCTCGATGAATGGGAGGTGTATTTATCCCCTGGAAAACACCGGGGCCCAGGTGTGTTCCATTTCACTGATGACCCTCCCAGCTCCGCCCACCAACATCCTGTTAAGGATAAGAAGAGTAAAGAGAAAGAATTCGGCGGACAAGAGGTGGGAGGGTCGTCACATCCAAGAACTGAAAAATATTAAATCCATTGGCTGCGTCCTGGAGCGTCTCAGAAACTTGGGCCTCACCATCCTTTTAAGACCACGGTCAACAGCCCCCTTCTGAAACCCCGCCCTGGGCCCAGAAGTACTGGCCAATTTCAGGCCAATATCCAACTTCTCCTTTCGTTCTAAGGTGTTGGGGAAAAAAGTGGTTGATGTACAGCTTCAAGGCCATCTCAATCAGAAGCACCCATTTGAGAAGTTCCAGTCAAGTTTCCGGCCCACAGCACTGAAAAACAGCCCTACTCAGGGTCACCAATGACCTGCTGATGGCGGCTGATGCAGGCAGTCTCCAGATCCTCCTGGACTTGCACGCAGATCTTGACACGGTCGACCACCCCACCCTTCTGAAATGCCTCCGGGACACCATTGGACTGTCTGGACCAGCTCTGAGCTGGTTCCACTCCTACCTCTCAGACAGGACGGAGTACATGTCGCGAGGTGGGTCCAGGTCCCAGACCCACCACCTGCGGTGTCCCACATGGATCTGTTCTTGGACCCATCCAATACATGCTCACCCCCTTGGGTTGTGTGGAATCGCCTTCCACTGCTATGCTGTGGACACCCAGCTGTAGGTATAAACGGCCCCCCAAGTCCCTCTGATGCATGTGCTCGTCTGAACACCTGCCTTGAGGAACAGAGATGAGGGCAGGGATGAAGCAAAATGTCCTTCAACTAAACAGCAGCAAAACCAAAGCCCTACTAGTTGGCAGCCCCCACCAGGTCCAGCATGCACCAATAACACACCTCACCATTGCAGGACAGAACGAACGTCCTTCTGGCCCCCTCAGGTTTCAGTCTGGGTGAAAAGCTCCATTCCTCCCTGACCTTTGACAGCCGCATCAAACAAAAGTGTAAAACGTCATTCTATCACCTCAAGAACATTAACCAAACTCAGTCCCACCCCTCACTCAGTCTGATGCAGAGAAGCTGGTCCATGCCTTTATCTCCTCAAGGCTGGACTACTACTACTACAACACAGTGTTCACCGGGATCCCTGCCAGGAGTCTCCAGGACTACTACAACACAGTGTTCACCGGGATCCCTGGCAGGAGTCTCCAGGACTACTACAACACAGTGTTCACCTGGGATCCCTGGCAGGAGTCTCCAGGACTACTACAACACAGTGTTCACTGGGATCCCTGGCAGGAGTCTCCAGGACTACAACACAGTGTTCACCGGGATCCCTGGCAGGAGTCTCCAGGACTACTACAACACAGTGTTCACCGGGATCCCTGGCAGGAGTCTCCAGGACTACTACAACACAGTGTTCACCGGGATCCCTGGCAGGAGTCTCCAGGACTACTACAACACAGTGTTCACCGGGATCCCTGGCAGGAGTCTCCAGGACTACTACAACACAGTGTTCACCGGGATCCCTGGCAGGAGTCTCCAGGACTACTACAACACAGTGTTCACCGGGATCCCTGACAGGAGTCTCCAGGACTACAACACAGTGTTCACCTAGATCCCTGGCAGGAGTCTCCAGTCTCCAGGACTACTACAACACAGTGTTCACCGGGATCCCTGGCAGGAGTCTCCAGGACTACTACAACACAGTGTTCACCGGGATCCCTGGCAGGAGTCTCCAGGACTACTACAACACAGTGTTCACTGGGATCCCTGGCAGGAGTCTCCAGGACTACAACACAGTGTTCACTGGGATCCCTGGCAGGAGTCTCCAGGACTACAACACAGTGTTCACCGGGATCCCTGGCAGGAGTCTCCAGGACTACTACAACACAGTGTTCACCTGGATCCCTGGCAGGAGTCTCCAGGACTACTACAACACAGTGTTCACCGGGATCCCTGGCAGGAGTCTCCAGGACTATTACAACACAGTGTTCACCGGGATCCCTGGCAGGAGTCTCCAGGACTACTACAACACAGTGTTCACCTGGATCCCTGGCAGGAGTCTCCAGGACTACTACAACACAGTGTTCACCGGGATCCCTGGCAGGAGTCTCCAGGACTACTACAACACAGTGTTCACTGGGATCCCTGGCAGGAGTCTCCAGGACTACTACAACACAGTGTTCACCTGGATCCCTGGCAGGAGTCTCCAGGACTACTACAACACAGTGTTCACTGGGATCCCTGGCAGGAGTCTCCAGGACTACTACAATACAGTGTTCACCGGGATCCCTGGCAGGAGTCTCCTGGCTCCCCATCTCAACACCACCACCATCCTGGCTCCCCATCTCAACACCACCACCATCCTGGCTCCCCATCTCAACACCACCTCCATCCAGGCTCCCCATCTCAACACCACCTCCATCCTGGCTCCCCATCTCAACACCACCTCCATCCTGGCTCCCCATCTCAACACCACCACCATCCTGGCTCCCCATCTCAACACCACCACCATCCTGGCTCCCCATCTCAACACCACCTCCATCCTGGCTCCCCATCTCAACACCACCTCCATCCTGGCTCCCCATCTCAACACCTCCACATCACCTCCATCCTGGCATCTTTGTACTGGCTCCCAGTCTCATTCCAGATTGAATTCAAAACCCTCTTGCTGACTCATCACAAAGCTAAGGATACTGGGACTAAACACCTCCCTCTGCAACTGGATCCTGAACTTCCTGACGGGCCGCCCCCAGGTAGTGAGGGTAGGTAGCAACACATCTGCCACGCTGATCCTCAACACTGGAGCTCCCCAGGGGTGTGTGCTCAGTCCCCTCCTGTCCTCCCTGTTCACCCACGACTGCATGGCCAGGCATGACTCCAACACCATCATTAGGTTTGCAGATGACACAACAGTGGTAGGCCTGATCACCGACAACGATGAGACAGCCTATAGAGAGGAGGTCAGAGACCTGACCGGGCGGTGCCAGAATAACAGCCTATCCCTCAACGTAACCAAGACTAAGGAGATTATTGTGGAATATAGGAAAAGGAGGACCGAGCACGTCTCCATTCTCATCGACGGGGCTGTAGTGGAGCAGGTTGAGAGCTTCAAGTTCCTTGGTGTCCACAACAACAAACTAGAATGGTGCAAACACACCAAGACAGTCGTGAAGAGGGCACGACAAAGCCCATTCCCTCTCAGGACACTAAAAAGATTTGGCATGGATCCTGAGATCCTCAAAAGGTTCTACAGCTGCAACATCGAGAGCATCCTGACTGGTTGCATCACTGCCTGGTACAGCAATTGCTCGGCCTCTGACCGCAAGGCACTACAGAGGGTAGTGCGTATGGCCCAGTACATCACTGGGGCTACGCTGCCTGCCATCCAGGACCTCTACACCAGGCGGTGTCAGAGGAAGGCCCTAAAAATTGTCAAAGACCCCAGCCACCCCAGTCATAGACTGTTCTCTCTACTACCGCATGGCAAGCGGTACCGGAGTGCCAAGTCTAGTACAAAAAGGCTTCAACAGTTTTACCCCCAAGCCATAAGACTCCTGAACAGGTAATCAAATGGCTACCAGGACTATTTGCACGGCCCCGGGACCAAGCTCCGTCCCTCAGGGGATCGGGCTGTCAGCCCAACTTGTTTAGTTGATTTTATGCACCCGCAAATTATTCTGTATAATGAGAAGAGCTTTACAAATGTAATAAATAATAATAATAATGTTATTATAATGAAAGGCTTGATAAGTTGAATCAGGAGTGCTAGTTGTGTAATAGTTGGAAGGGCTGGGGTCCCAGAGTAGAGGTTGGAAAACGCTGCTCTAAACTAGAGTCAAGTCAACAGTTCATACCTTGTAGTTCTCCAGTTCCGTGTGTAGCCTGTTGTTCTGTGTGACGAGTTCTCGGTTGTGTGTTCACACTGCTTGAGTTCAGTCTCCAGTTCCACCTCGTAGTCACGACTCATCTGCTGGAACTCCTGCAGCTCCTCCTGCACCTCCTCAGCCCTGGGAGAGGTTAGGGGTCAAGACGATGGTCGTGGAGTAACAGAGGACACTAATGGTTTAAGCAGATACCTGTGGGTAACTCTGCTGGAGCCTGGCAGACTGCTCCTTTCTCTCTCTCTGTGTGTCTGTGTCTGTGTGTCTGTGTGTGTGTGTGTGTACCTCTGTTGGTGCTTGGCCGTCTGTTCCTTCCAGTAGTCCACCTCCTCCTCCAGAGAGACAAACTTAAGGGACTCTGGTTCTCCCATCTCTGCCCACACCACTGGTCACTCTTCTCTCTCCTCTCTTACAGTTCTCTCACTGAGTCAGTAAATGGAAGGAAGGCGAGAGAGTCAGTAAATGGAAGGAAGGCGAGAGAGTCAGTAAATGGAAGGAAGGTCAGGAAATGGAAGAGTCAGTAAAATGGAAGGAAGGAGAGAGTCAGTAAATGGAAGGAAGGAGAGAGAGTCAGTAAATGGAAGGAAGGAGAGAGAGTCAGTAAATGGAAGGAAGGAGAGAGAGTCAGTAAATGGAAGGAAGGAGAGAGAGTCAGTAAATGGAAGGAAGGAGAGAGAGTCAGTAAATGGAAGGAAGGAGAGAGAGTCAGTAAATGGAAGGAAGGAGAGAGAGTCAGTAAATGGAAGGAAGGAGAGAGTCAGTAAATGGAAGGAAGGAGAGAGAGTCAGTAAATGGAAGGAAGGAGAGAGTCAGTAAATGGAAGGAAGGAGAGAGTCAGTAAATGGAAGGAAGGAGAGAGAGTCAGTAAATGGAAGGAAGGAGAGAGAGTCAGTAAATGGAAGGAAGGAGAGAGAGTCAGTAAATGGAAGGAAGGAGAGAGAGTCAGTAAATGGAAGGAAGGAGAGAGAGAGTCAGTAAATGGAAGGAAGGAGAGAGAGTCAGTAAATGGAAGGAAGGAGAGAGAGTCAGTAAATGGAAGGAAGGAGAGAGAGTCAGTAAATGGAAGGAAGGAGAGAGTCAGTAAATGGAAGGAAGGAGAGAGAGTCAGTAAATGGAAGGAAGAGGAGAGAGTCAGTAAATGGAAGGAAGGAGAGAGTCAGTAAATGGAAGGAAGGAGAGAGTCAGTAAATGGAAGGAAGGAGAGAGTCAGTAAATGGAAGAAGGAGAGAGAGAGTCAGTAAATGGAAGGAGAGAGAGTCAGTAAATGGAAGGAGAGAGAGAGTCAGTAAATGGAAGGAAGGAGAGAGAGTCAGTAAATGGAAGGAGAAAGAGTCAGTAAATGGAAGGAGGAGAGGAAGGAAGGAGAGAGTCAGTAAATGGAAGGAAGGAGAGAGAGTCAGTAAATGGAAGGAAGGAGAGAGAGTCAGTAAATGGAAGGAAGGAGAGAGTCAGTAAATGGAAGGAAGGAGAGAGTCAGTAAATGGAAGGAAGGAAAGAGTCAGTAAATGGAAGGAAGGAAAGAGTCAGTAAATGGAAGGAGAGAGTCAGTAAATGGAAGGAAGGAAAGAGTCAGTAAATGGAAGGAAGGAGAGAGTCAGTAAATGGAAGGAAGGAGAGAGAGTCAGTAAATGGAAGGAAGGAGAGAGAGTCAGTAAATGGAAGGAAGGAGAGAGTCAGTAAATGGAAGGAAGGAGAGAGTCAGTAAATGGAAGGAAGGAGAGAGTCAGTAAATGGAAGGAAGGAGAGAGTCAGTAAATGGAAGGAAGGAGAGAGTCAGTAAATGGAAGGAAGGAGAGAGTCAGTAAATGGAAGGAAGGAGAGAGAGTCAGTAAATGGAAGGAAGGAGAGAGAGTCAGTAAATGGAAGGAAGGAGAGAGAGTCAGTAAATGGAAGGAAGGAGAGAGTCAGTAAATGGAAGGAAGGAGAGAGTCAGTAAATGGAAGGAAGGAGAGAGTCAGTAAATGGAAGGAAGGAGAGAGTCAGTAAATGGAAGGAAGGAGAGAGAGTCAGTAAATGGAAGGAAGGAGAGAGAGTCAGTAAATGGAAGGAAGGAGAGAGAGTCAGTAAATGGAAGGAAGGAGAGAGTCAGTAAATGGAAGGAAGGAGAGAGTCAGTAAATGGAAGGAAGGAGAGAGTCAGTAAATGGAAGGAAGGAGAGAGTCAGTAAATGGAAGGAAGGAGAGAGTCAGTAAATGGAAGGAAGGAGAGAGAGTCAGTAAATGGAAGGAAGGAGAGAGTCAGTAAATGGAAGGAAGGAGAGAGTCAGTAAATGGAAGGAAGGAGAGAGAGTCAGTAAATGGAAGGAAGGAGAGAGTCAGTAAATGGAAGGAAGGAGAGAGTCAGTAAATGGAAGGAAGGAGAGAGAGTCAGTAAATGGAAGGAAGGAGAGAGTTAGTAAATGGAAGGAAGAGAGAGTCAGTAAATGGAAGGAAGGAAAGAGTCAGTAAATGGAAGGAAGGAGAGAGTCAGTAAATGGAAGGAAGGAAGAGTCAGTAAATGGAAGGAAGGAAGAGTCAGTAAATGGAAGGAAGGAGAGAGTCAGTAAATGGAAGGAAGGAAAGAGTCAGTAAATGGAAGGAAGGAGAGAGTCAGTAAATGGAAGGAAGGAAAGAGTCAGTAAATGGAAGGAAGGAGAGAGTCAGTAAATGGAAGGAAGGAGAGAGTCAGTAAATGGAAGGAAGGAGAAGAGTCAGTAAATGGAAGGAAGGAAAGAGAGTCAGTAAATGGAAGGAAGGAGAGAGTCAGTAAATGGAAGGAAGGAGAAGAGTCAGTAAATGGAAGGAAGGAAAGAGTCAGTAAATGGAAGGAAGGAGAGTCAGTAAATGGAAGGAAGGAGAGAGTCAGTAAATGGAAGGAAGGAAAGAGTCAGTAAATGGAAGGAAGGAGGAGTCAGTAAATGGAAGGAGAGAGTCAGTAAATGGAAGGAAGGAAAGAGTCAGTAAATGGAAGGAAGGAGAGAGTCAGTAAATGGAAGGAAGGAGAGAGAGAGTAAATGGAAGGAAGGAGAGAGAGTCAGTAAATGGAAGGAAGGAGAGAGTCAGTAAATGGAAGGAAGGAGAGAGTCAGTAAATGGAAGGAAGGAGAGAGTCAGTAAATGGAAGGAAGGAGAGAGTCAGTAAATGGAAGGAAGGAGAGAGTCAGTAAATGGAAGGAAGGAGAGAGTCAGTAAATGGAAGGAAGGAGGAGAGTCAGTAAATGGAAGGAAGGAGAGAGTCAGTAAATGGAAGGAAGGAGAGAGAGTCAGTAAATGGAAGGAAGGAAAGAGTCAGTAAATGGAAGGAAGGAGAAGAGTCAGTAAATGGAAGGAAGGAGAGAGAGTCAGTAAATGGAAGGAAGGAGAGAGAGTCAGTAAATGGAAGGAAGGAGAGAGTCAGTAAATGGAAGGAAGAGAGAGTCAGTAAATGGAAGGAAGGAGAGAGAGTCAGTAAATGGAAGGAAGGAGAGAGAGTCAGTAAATGGAAGGAAGGAGAGAGAAGGAGTAAATGGAAGGAAGGAGAGAGTCAGTAAATGGAAGGAAGGAGAGAGTCAGTAAATGGAAGGAAGGAGAGAGTCAGTAAATGGAAGGAAGGAGAAGAGTCAGTAAATGGAAGGAAGGAGAAACGGAGAGTCAGTAAATGGAAGGAAGGAGAGAGAGTCAGTAAATGGAAGGAAGGAGAGAGAGTCAGTAAATGGAAGGAAGGAGAGAGAGAGTCAGTAAATGGAAGGAAGGAGAGAGAGTCAGTAAATGGAAGGAAGGAAGAGAGTCAGTAAATGGAAGAAGGAGAGAGAGTCAGTAAATGGAAGGAAGGAGAGAGTCAGTAAATGGAAGGAAGGAGAGAGAGTCAGTAAATGGAAGGAAGGAGAGAGAGTCAGTAAATGGAAGGAAGGAGAGAGTCAGTAAATGGAAGGAAGGAGAGAGAGTCAGTAAATGGAAGGAAGGAGAGAGTCAGTAAATGGAAGGAAGGAGAGAGAGTCAGTAAATGGAAGGAAGGAGTCAGTAAATGGAAGGAAGTCAAATGGAAAATGGAAGGAGAGAGTCAGTAAATGGAAGGAAGGAGAGAGTCAGTAAATGGAAGGAAGGAGAGAGAGTCAGTAAATGGAAGGAAGGAGAGAGAGTCAGTAAATGGAAGGAAGGAGAGAGTCAGTAAATGGAAGGAAGGAGAGTCAGTAAATGGAAGGAAGGAGAGAGTCAGTAAATGGAAGGAAGGAGAGAGTCAGTAAATGGAAGGAAGGAGAGAGTCAGTAAATGGAAGGAAGGAGAGAGTCAGTAAATGGAAGGAAGGAGAGAGTCAGTAAATGGAAGGAAGGAGAGAGTCAGTAAATGGAAGGAAGGAGAGAGTCAGTAAATGGAAGGAAGGAGAGAGAGTCAGTAAATGGAAGGAAGGAGAGAGTCAGTAAATGGAAGGAAGGAGAGAGTCAGTAAATGGAAGGAGAGAGTCAGTAAATGGAAGGAAGGAGAGAGTCAGTAAATGGAAGGAAGGAGAGAGAGTCAGTAAATGGAAGGAAGGAGAGAGTCAGTAAATGGAAGGAAGGAGAGAGTCAGTAAATGGAAGGAAGGAGAGAGTCAGTAAATGGAAGGAAGGAGAGAGTCAGTAAATGGAAGGAAGGAGAGAGTCAGTAAATGGAAGGAAGGAGAGAGTCAGTAAATGGAAGGAAGGAGAGAGTCAGTAAATGGAAGGAAGGAGAGAGAGTCAGTAAATGGAAGGAAGGAGAGAGAGTCAGTAAATGGAAGGAAGGAGAGAGTCAGTAAATGGAAGGAAGGAGAGAGTCAGTAAATGGAAGGAAGGAAAGAGTCAGTAAATGGAAGGAAGGAGAGAGTCAGTAAATGGAAGGAAGGAGAGAGTCAGTAAATGGAAGGAAGGAGAGAGTCAGTAAATGGAAGGAAGGAGAGAGAGTCAGTAAATGGAAGGAAGAAAGAGTCAGTAAATGGAAGGAAGGAGAGAGAGTCAGTAAATGGAAGGAAGGAGAGAGTCAGTAAATGGAAGGAAGGAGAGAGAGTCAGTAAATGGAAGGAAGGAAAGAGTCAGTAAATGGAAGGAAGGAGAGAGTCAGTAAATGGAAGGAGAGAGAGTCAGTAAATGGAAGGAAGGAAAGAGTCAGTAAATGGAAGGAAGGAGAGAGTCAGTAAATGGAAGGAAGGAAAGAGTCAGTAAATGGAAGGAAGGAGAGAGTCAGTAAATGGAAGGAAGGAGAGAGTCAGTAAATGGAAGGAAGGAGAGAGTCAGTAAATGGAAGGAAGGAGAGAGTCAGTAAATGGAAGGAAGAGAGGAGAGTCAGTAAATGGAAGGAAGGAAAGAGTCAGTAAATGGAAGGAAGGAAAGAGTCAGTAAATGGAAGGAAGGAGAGAGTCAGTAAATGGAAGGAAGGAAAGAGTCAGTAAATGGAAGGAGAGAGAGTCAGTAAATGGAAGGAAGGAAAGAGTCAGTAAATGGAAGGAAGGAGAGAGAGTCAGTAAATGGAAGGAAGGAGAGAGTCAGTAAATGGAAGGAAGGAAAGAGTCAGTAAATGGAAGGAAGGAGAGAGTCAGTAAATGGAAGGAAGGAGAGAGAGTCAGTAAATGGAAGGAAGGAGAGAGTCAGTAAATGGAAGGAAGGAGAGAGTCAGTAAATGGAAGGAAGGAGAGAGAGTCAGTAAATGGAAGGAAGGAAATGGAAGAGTCAGTAAATGGAAGGAAGGAGAGAGTCAGTAAATGGAAGGAAGGAGAGAGTCAGTAAATGGAAGGAAGGAGAGAGAGTCAGTAAATGGAAGGAAGGAGAGAGTCAGTAAATGGAAGGAAGGAGAGAGTCAGTAAATGGAAGGAAGGAGAGAGTCAGTAAATGGAAGGAAGGAGAGAGTCAGTAAATGGAAGGAAGGAGAGTCAGTAAATGGAAGGAAGGAGAGAGTCAGTAAATGGAAGGAAGGAGAGTCAGTAAATGGAAGGAAGGAGAGTCAGTAAATGGAAGGAAGGAAAGAGTCAGTAAATGGAAGGAAGGAAAGAGTCAGTAAATGGAAGGAAGGAGAGAGTCAGTAAATGGAAGGAAGGAGAGAGTCAGTAAATGGAAGGAAGGAGAAACGAGTCAGTAAATGGAAGGAAGGAGAGAGTCAGTAAATGGAAGGAAGGAGAGAGTCAGTAAATGGAAGGAAGGAGAGAGTCAGTAAATGGAAGGAAGGAAGAGTCAGTAAATGGAAGGAAGGAGAGAGTCAGTAAATGGAAGGAAGGAGAGAGTCAGTAAATGGAAGGAAGGAAAGAGTCAGTAAATGGAAGGAAGGAAAGAGTCAGTAAATGGAAGGAAGGAGAGAGTCAGTAAATGGAAGGAAGGAGAGAGTCAGTAAATGGAAGGAAGGAGAGAGAGTCAGTAAATGGAAGGAAGGAGAGGAGAGTCAGTAAATGGAAGGAAGGAAAGAGTCAGTAAATGGAAGGAAGGAGAGAGTCAGTAAATGGAAGGAAGGAGAGAGTCAGTAAATGGAAGGAAGGAGAGAGTCAGTAAATGGAAGGAAGGAAATGGAGAGTCAGTAAATGGAAGGAAGGAAAGAGTCAGTAAATGGAAGGAAGGAAAGAGTCAGTAAATGGAAGGAAGGAGAGAGTCAGTAAATGGAAGGAAGGAGAGAGTCAGTAAATGGAAGGAAGGAAAGAGTCAGTAAATGGAAGGAAGGAGAGTCAGTAAATGGAAGGAAGGAGAGAGTCAGTAAATGGAAGGAAGGAGAGTCAGTAAATGGAAGGAAGGAAAGAGTCAGTAAATGGAAGGAAGGAGAGAGTCAGTAAATGGAAGGAAGGAGAGAGTCAGTAAATGGAAGGAAGGAGAGAGTCAGTAAATGGAAGGAAGGAGAGAGTCAGTAAATGGAAGGAAGGAGAGAGTCAGTAAATGGAAGGAAGGAAAGAGTCAGTAAATGGAAGGAAGGAGAGAGTCAGTAAATGGAAGGAAGGAGAGAGTCAGTAAATGGAAGGAAGGAGAGAGTCAGTAAATGGAAGGAAGGAAAGAGTCAGTAAATGGAAGGAAGGAGAGAGTCAGTAAATGGAAGGAAGGAGAGAGTCAGTAAATGGAAGGAAGGAAGAGTCAGTAAATGGAAGGAAGGAGAGAGTCAGTAAATGGAAGGAAGGAGAGAGTCAGTAAATGGAAGGAAGGAGAGAGTCAGTAAATGGAAGGAAGGAGGAGAGTCAGTAAATGGAAGGAAGGAGAGAGTCAGTAAATGGAAGGAAGGAAAGAGTCAGTAAATGGAAGGAAGGAGAGAGTCAGTAAATGGAAGGAAGGAGAGAGTCAGTAAATGGAAGGAAGGAGAAGAGTCAGTAAATGGAAGGAAGGAGAGAGTCAGTAAATGGAAGGAAGGAGAGAGTCAGTAAATGGAAGGAAGGAAAGAACAAAAAAGAGTCAGTAAATGGAAGGAAGGAAAGAGTCAGTAAATGGAAGGAAGGAGAGAGTCAGTAAATGGAAGGAAGGAGAGAGAGTCAGTAAATGGAAGGAAGGAGAGAGTCAGTAAATGGAAGGAAGGAAAGAGTCAGTAAATGGAAGGAAGGAAAGAGTCAGTAAATGGAAGGAAGGAAAGAGTCAGTAAATGGAAGGAAGGAGAGAGTCAGTAAATGGAAGGAGAGAGAGTCAGTAAATGGAAGGAAGGAGAGAGTCAGTAAATGGAAGGAAGGAAAGAGTCAGTAAATGGAAGGAAGGAGAGAGTCAGTAAATGGAAGGAAGGAAAGAGTCAGTAAATGGAAGGAAGGAGAGAGTCAGTAAATGGAAGGAAGGAAAGAGTCAGTAAATGGAAGGAAGGAGAGAGAGTCAGTAAATGGAAGGAAGGAGAGAGTCAGTAAATGGAAGGAAGGAAAGAGTCAGTAAATGGAAGGAAGGAGAGAGTCAGTAAATGGAAGGAAGGAGAGAGTCAGTAAATGGAAGGAGGAGGAGTCAGTAAATGGAAGGAAGGAGAGTCAGTAAATGGAAGGAAGGAGAGAGTCAGTAAATGGAAGGAAGGAGAGAGAGTCAGTAAATGGAAGGAAGGAGAGAGTCAGTAAATGGAAGGAAGGAAAGAGTCAGTAAATGGAAGGAAGGAGAGAGTCAGTAAATGGAAGGAAGGAAGAGAGTCAGTAAATGGAAGGAAGGAAGAGAGTCAGTAAATGGAAGGAAGGAGAGAGAGTCAGTAAATGGAAGGAAGGAGAGAGTCAGTAAATGGAAGGAAGGAAAGAGTCAGTAAATGGAAGGAAGGAGGAAGGAGAGTCAGTAAATGGAAGGAGAGAGAGTCAGTAAATGGAAGGAAGAGAGTCAGTAAATGGAAGGAAGGAGAAGAGTCAGTAAATGGAAGGAAGGAAGGAAAGAGTCAGTAAATGGAAGGAAGGAGAGAGTCAGTAAATGGAAGGAAGGAAAGAGTCAGTAAATGGAAGGAAGGAGAGAGTCAGTAAATGGAAGGAAGGAGAGAGAGGAGAGAGTCAGTAAATGGAAGGAAGGAGAGAGTCAGTAAATGGAAGGAAGGAGAGAGTCAGTAAATGGAAGGAAGGAGAGAGTCAGTAAATGGAAGGAAGGAAAGAGAGTCAGTAAATGGAAGGAAGGAGAGAGTCAGTAAATGGAAGGAAGGAGAGAGTCAGTAAATGGAAGGAAGGAAAGAGTCAGTAAATGGAAGGAAGGAAAGAGTCAGTAAATGGAAGGAAGGAGAGAGAGTCAGTAAATGGAAGGAAGAGAGAGAGTCAGTAAATGGAAGGAAGGAGAGAGTCAGTAAATGGAAGGAAGGAGAGAGTCAGTAAATGGAAGGAAGGAGTAAATGGAAGGAAGGAGAAGAGTCAGTAAATGGAAGGAAGGAGAAGAGTCAGTAAATGGAAGGAAGGAAAGAGTCAGTAAATGGAAGGAAGGAAAGAGTCAGTAAATGGAAGGAAGGAAAGAGTCAGTAAATGGAAGGAAGGAAAGAGTCAGTAAATGGAAGGAAGGAGAAGAGTCAGTAAATGGAAGGAAGGAGAGAGTCAGTAAATGGAAGGAAGGAGAGAGTCAGTAAATGGAAGGAAGGAGAGAGTCAGTAAATGGAAGGAAGTCAGTAAATGAAGAGGAGAGTCAGTAAATGGAAGGAAGGAGAGAGTCAGTAAATGGAAGGAAGGAGAGTCAGTAAATGGAAGGAAGGAGAGAGTCAGTAAATGGAAGGAAGGAAAGAGTCAGTAAATGGAAGGAAGGAGAGAGTCAGTAAATGGAAGGAAGGAGAGAGAGTCAGTAAATGGAAGGAAGGAGAGAGTCAGTAAATGGAAGGAAGGAGAGAGTCAGTAAATGGAAGGAAGGAGAGAGTCAGTAAATGGAAGGAAGGAGAGAGAGTCAGTAAATGGAAGGAAGGAGAGAGTCAGTAAATGGAAGGAAGGAAAGAGTCAGTAAATGGAAGGAAGGAGAGAGTCAGTAAATGGAAGGAAGGAGAGAGTCAGTAAATGGAAGGAAGGAAAGAGTCAGTAAATGGAAGGAAGGAAAGAGTCAGTAAATGGAAGGAAGGAAGGAAGAGTCAGTAAATGGAAGGAAGGAGAGAGAGTCAGTAAATGGAAGGAAGGAGAGAGTCAGTAAATGGAAGGAGAGAGACTCAGTAAATGGAAGGAGAGAGCCCAGTAAATGGAAGGAAGGAGAGAGTCAGTAAATGGAAGGAAGGAAAGAGTCAGTAAATGGAAGGAAGGAGAGAGTCAGTAAATGGAAGGAAGGAGAGAGTCAGTAAATGGAAGGAAGGAGAGAGTCAGTAAATGGAAGGAAGGAGAGAGTCAGTAAATGGAAGGAAGGAGAGAGTCAGTAAATGGAAGGAAGGAGAGAGAGTCAGTAAATGGAAGGAAGGAGAGAGAGTCAGTAAATGGAAGGAAGGAGAGTAAATGGAAGAGTCAGTAAATGGAAGGAAGGAGAGAGAGTCAGTAAATGGAAGGAAGGAGAAGAGTCAGTAAATGGAAGGAAGGAAAGAGTCAGTAAATGGAAGGAAGGAGAGAGTCAGTAAATGGAAGGAAGGAGAGAGTCAGTAAATGGAAGGAAGGAGAGAGTCAGTAAATGGAAGGAAGGAGAGAGTCAGTAAATGGAAGGAAGGAAAGAGTCAGTAAATGGAAGGAAGGAGAGAGAGTCAGTAAATGGAAGGAAGGAAGAGAGTCAGTAAATGGAAGGAAGAGAGAGTCAGTAAATGGAAGGAAGGAGAGAGAGTCAGTAAATGGAAGGAAGGAGAGAGAGTCAGTAAATGGAAGGAGAGAGAGTCAGTAAATGGAAGGAAGGAGAAGAGTCAGTAAATGGAAGGAAGAGAGAGTCAGTAAATGGAAGGAAGGAGAGAGAGTCAGTAAATGGAAGGAAGGAGAGTCAGTAAATGGAAGGAAGGAAGAAGGAGAGTCAGTAAATGGAAGGAAGGAGAGAGAGTCAGTAAATGGAAGGAAGGAAGAGAGTCAGTAAATGGAAGGAAGGAGAGAGTCAGTAAATGGAAGGAAGGAGAGAGTCAGTAAATGGAAGGAAGGAGAAAGAGTCAGTAAATGGAAGGAAGGAGAGAGAGGAAGGAGAGTAAAATGGAAGGAAGGAGAGAGTCAGTAAATGGAAGGAAGGAGAGAGAGTCAGTAAATGGAAGGAAGGAGAGTCAGTAAATGGAAGGAAGGGAAGGAAGAGAGTCAGTAAATGGAAGGAAGGAGAGTCAGAGCTGACTAAATGGAAGGAAGGAGAGAGTCAGTAAATGGAAGGAAGGAGAGAGTCAGTAAATGGAAGGAAGGAGAGAGTCAGTAAATGGAAGGAAGGAGAGAGTCAGTAAATGGAAGGAAGGAAAGAAGAGTCAGTAAATGGAAGGAAGGAGAGAGTCAGTAAATGGAAGGAAGGAAAGAGTCAGTAAATGGAAGGAAGGAGAGAGTCAGTAAATGGAAGGAAGGAGAGAGTCAGTAAATGGAAGGAAGGAGAGAGTCAGTAAATGGAAGGAAGGAGAGAGAGTCAGTAAATGGAAGGAAGGAGAGAGTCAGAAGGAAGGAGAGAGTCAGTAAATGGAAGGAAGGAGAGGAGTCAGTAAATGGAAGGAAGGAGAGAGAGTCAAAAATGGAAGGAAGGAGAGAGTCAGTAAATGGAAGGAAGGAGAGAGTCAGTAAATGGAAGGAAGGAAAGAGTCAGTAAATGGAAGGAAGGAGAGAGTCAGTAAATGGAAGGAAGGAGAGTCAGTAAATGGAAGGAAGGAAAGAGTCAGTAAATGGAAGGAAGGAGAGAGTCAGTAAATGGAAGGAAGGAGAGAGTCAGTAAATGGAAGGAAGGAAAGAGTCAGTAAATGGAAGGAAGGAAAGAGTCAGTAAATGGAAGGAGAGAGTCAGTAAATGGAAGGAAGGAGAGAGTCAGTAAATGGAAGGAAGAGAGAGTCAGTAAATGGAAGGAAGGAGAGAGAGTCAGTAAATGGAAGGAAGGAGAGAGTCAGTAAATGGAAGGAAGGAGAGAGTCAGTAAATGGAAGGAAAAACGGAGAGAGAGTCAGTAAATGGAAGGAAGGAGAGAGAGTCAGTAAATGGAAGGAAGGAGAGAGTCAGTAAATGGAAGGAAGGAGAGAGAGTCAGTAAATGGAAGGAAGGAGAGAGTCAGTAAATGGAAGGAAGGAAAGAGAGTCAGTAAATGGAAGGAAGGAGAGAGAGTCAGTAAATGGAAGGAAGGAGAGAGTCAGTAAATGGAAGGAAGGAGGAAGAGTCAGTAAATGGAAGGAAGGAAGAGAGTCAGTAAATGGAAGGAAGGAGAGAAGTCAGTAAATGGAAGGAAGGAGAGAGAGTCAGTAAATGGAAGGAAGGAGAGAGAGTCAGTAAATGGAAGGAAGGAGAGAGTCAGTAAATGGAAGGAAGGAGAGAGTCAGTAAATGGAAGGAAGGAGAGAGTCAGTAAATGGAAGGAAGGAGAGAGTCAGTAAATGGAAGGAAGGAGAGAGAGTCAGTAAATGGAAGGAAGGAGAGAGAGTAAATGGAAGGAAGGAAAGAGTCAGTAAATGGAAGGAAGGAGAGAGTCAGTAAATGGAAGGAAGGAGAGAGTCAGTAAATGGAAGGAGAGAAGGAGTCAGTAAATGGAAGGAAGGAGAGAGAGTCAGTAAATGGAAGGAAGGAGAGAGTCAGTAAATGGAAGGAAGGAGAGAGAGTCAGTAAATGGAAGGAAGGAGTCAACAGAGTCAGTAAATGGAAGGAAGGAGAGAGAGTCAGTAAATGGAAGGAAGGAGAGAGTCAGTAAATGGAAGGAAGGAAAGAGTCAGTAAATGGAAGGAAGGAGAGAGTCAGTAAATGGAAGGAAGGAGAGAGTCAGTAAATGGAAGGAAGGAGAGAGAGTCAGTAAATGGAAGGAAGGAGAGAGAGTCAGTAAATGGAAGGAAGGAGAGAAGTCAGTAAATGGAAGGAAGGAGAGAGAGTCAGTAAATGGAAGGAAGGTAAATGGAAGGAAGGAGAGAGAGTCAGTAAATGGAAGGAAGGAGAGTCAGTAAATGGAAGGAAGAGAGAGTCAGTAAATGGAAGGAAGGAGAGAGAGTCAGTAAATGGAAGGAAGGAAAGAGAGTCAGTAAATGGAAGGAAGGAGAGTCAGTAAATGGAAGGAAGGAGAGAGTCAGTAAATGGAAGGAAGGAGAGAGTCAGTAAATGGAAGGAAGGAGAGAGTCAGTAAATGGAAGGAAGGAAGAGAGTCAGTAAATGGAAGGAAGGAGAGTCAGTAAATGGAAGGAAGGAGAGAGTCAGTAAATGGAAGGAAGGAAAGAGTCAGTAAATGGAAGGAAGAGAGAGTCAGTAAATGGAAGGAAGGAGAAGAGTCAGTAAATGGAAGGAAGGAGAGAGTCAGTAAATGGAAGGAAGGAGAGAGTCAGTAAATGGAAGGAAGGAGAGAGTCAGTAAATGGAAGGAAGGAGAGAGAGTCAGTAAATGGAAGGAAGGAGAGAGAGTCAGTAAATGGAAGGAAGGAGAGAGTCAGTAAATGGAAGGAAGGAGAGAGTCAGTAAATGGAAGGAAGGAAAGAGTCAGTAAATGGAAGGAAAGAGAGAGTCAGTAAATGGAAGGAAGGAGAGAGTCAGTAAATGGAAGGAAGGAGAGAGTCAGTAAATGGAAGGAAGGAAGGAAGAGTCAGTAAATGGAAGGAAGGAGAGAGAGTCAGTAAATGGAAGGAAGGAGAGAGTCAGTAAATGGAAGGAAGGAAGAGAGTCAGTAAATGGAAGGAAGGAGAGAGTCAGTAAATGGAAGGAAGGAGAGAGTCAGTAAATGGAAGGAAGGAGAGAGTCAGTAAATGGAAGGAAGGAGAGAGTCAGTAAATGGAAGGAAGGAGAAGAGTCAGTAAATGGAAGGAAGGAGAGAGTCAGTAAATGGAAGGAAGGAGAGAGAGTCAGTAAATGGAAGGAAGGAGAGAGTCAGTAAATGGAAGGAAGGAGAGAGAGTCAGTAAATGGAAGGAAGGAGAGAGAGTCAGTAAATGGAAGGAAGGAGAGAGTCAGTAAATGGAAGGAAGGAGAGAGTCAGTAAATGGAAGGAAGGAAAGAGTCAGTAAATGGAAGGAGAGAGAGTCAGTAAATGGAAGGAAGGAGAGAGTCAGTAAATGGAAGGAAGGAGAGAGTCAGTAAATGGAAGGAAGAGAGTCAGTAAATGGAAGGAAGGAGAGAGTCAGTAAATGGAAGGAAGGAGAGAGTCAGTAAATGGAAGGAAGGAGAGAGAGGAGTCAGTAAATGGAAGGAAGGAGAGAGTCAGTAAATGGAAGGAAGGAGAGAGTCAGTAAATGGAAGGAAGGAAAGAGTCAGTAAATGGAAGGAAGTGAGAGAGTCAGTAAATGGAAGGAAGGAGAAAAGAGTCAGTAAATGGAAGGAAGGAGAGAGTCAGTAAATGGAAGGAAGGAAAGAGTCAGTAAATGGAAGGAAGGAGAGAGTCAGTAAATGGAAGGAAGGAGAGAGTCAGTAAATGGAAGGAAGGAAAGAGTCAGTAAATGGAAGGAAGGAGAGAGAGTCAGTAAATGGAAGGAAGGAGAGAGTCAGTAAATGGAAGGAAGGAGAGAGAGTCAGTAAATGGAAGGAAGGAGAGAGTCAGTAAATGGAAGGAAGGAAAGAGTCAGTAAATGGAAGAAGAGTCAGAATGGAAGGAAGGAAAGAGTCAGTAAATGGAAGGAAGGAGAGAGTCAGTAAATGGAAGGAAGGAGAGAGTCAGTAAATGGAAGGAAGGAGAGAGAGTCAGTAAATGGAAGGAAGGAGAGAGAGTCAGTAAATGGAAGGAAGAGAGTCAGTAAATGGAAGGAAGGAAAGAGTCAGTAAATGGAAGGAAGGAGAGAGTCAGTAAATGGAAGGAAGGAGAGAGTCAGTAAATGGAAGGAAGGAGAGAGTCAGTAAATGGAAGGAAGGAGAGTCAGTAAATGGAAGGAAGGAGAGGGAGTCAGTAAATGGAAGGAAGGAGAGAGTCAGTAAATGGAAGGAAGGAGAGAGTCAGTAAATGGAAGGAAGGAGAGAGTCAGTAAATGGAAGGAAGGAGAAGTCAGTAAATGGAAGGAAGGAGAGTCAGTAAATGGAAGGAAGGAGTCAGAGAGTCAGTAAATGGAAGGAAGGAGAGAGTCAGTAAATGGAAGGAAGGAAGAGTCAGTAAATGGAAGGAAGGAGAGAGTCAGTAAATGGAAGGAAGGAGAGAGTCAGTAAATGGAAGGAAGGAGAGTCAGTAAATGGAAGGAAGGAGAGAGTCAGTAAATGGAAGGAAGGAAAGAGTCAGTAAATGGAAGGAAGGAGAGAGTCAGTAAATGGAAGGAAGGAGAGAGTCAGTAAATGGAAGGAAGGAAGAGAGTCAGTAAATGGAAGGAAAGGAGAGAGTCAGTAAATGGAAGGAAGGAGAAGTCAATTAAATGGAAGAAGGAGATCAGTAGGAAGTCAGTAAATGGAAGGAGAGTCAGTAAATGGAAGGAAGGAGAGGTCAGTAAATGGAAGGAAGGAGAAGAGTCAGTAAATGGAAGGAAGGAGAGAGTCAGTAAATGGAAGGAAGGAAAGAGTCAGTAAATGGAAGGAGAGAGAGTCAGTAAATGGAAGAAGTCAGAGTAGGAGAGAAAAAAGAGTCAGTAAATGGAAGGAAGGAGAGAGAGTCAGTAAATGGAAGGAAGGAGGAAGGAGTCAGTAAATGGAAGGAGGAGAGAGTCAGTAAATGGAAGGAAGGAGGAGTCAGTAAATGGAAGGAAGGAGAAGTCAGTAAATGGAAGGAAGGAGAGAGTCAGTAAATGGAAGGAAAAGAGAGAGTCAGTAAATGGAAGGAAGGAAGAGATCAGTAAATGGAAGGAAGGAAGTCAGTAAATGGAAGGAAGGAAAGAGTCAGTAAATGGAAGGAAGGAGAGAGTCAGTAAATGGAAGGAAAGAAAGTCAGTAAATGGAAGGAAGGAGAAAGAGATTCAATAAAACGGAAGGAAGGAGAAGAGTCAATAAATGGAAGGAAGGAAAGAGTCAGTAAATGGAAGGAAGGAGAGAGTCAGTAAATGGAAGGAAGGAAGAGTCAGTAAATGGAAAAAGGAAAGAGTCAGTAAATGGAAGGAAGGAAAGATCAGTAAATGGAAGGAAGGAGAGTCAGTAAATGGAAGGAAGGAAAGAGTCAGTAAATGGAAGGAAGGAGAGGAGTCAGTAAATGGAAGGAAGGAGAAGTCAGTAAATGGAAGGAAGGAAAGATCAGTAAATGGGAAGGAAGGAGAGCCAATGGAAGGAGAGAGTCAGTAAATGGAAGGAAGAGAGAAGTCAGTAAAACGGAAGGAAGGAGATGAGAGTCAGTAAATGGAAGGAAGGAAAGAGTCAGTAAATGGAAGGAAGGAGAGAGTCAGTAAATGGAAGGAAGGAGAGAGTCAGTCAAAATGGAAGGAAGGTAAATGGAAGAAGGAGAGAGTCAGTAAATGGAAGGAAGGAGAAGAGTCAGTAATGAAGGAAAGGAGAGTCAGTAAATGGAAGGAAGGAGAGAGTCAGTAAAGAGAGTCAGTAAATGGAAGGAAGGAGAGAGTCAGTAAATGGAAGGAAGGAGAGAGTCAGTAAATGGAAGGAAGGAGAGAAGTCAGTAAATGGAAGGAAGGAGAGGAGTCAGTAAATGGAAGGAAGGAGAGAGGGAGTCAGTAAATGGAAGGAAGGAGAGAGTCAGTAAATGGAAGGAAGGAGAAGAGTCAGTAAATGGAAGGAGAGAGAGTCAGTAAATGGAAGGAAGGAGAGAGTCAGTAAATGGAAGGAAGGAGAGAGTCAGTAAATGGAAGGAAGGAGAGAGTCAGTAAATGGAAGGAAGGAGAGAGAGTCAGTAAATGGAAGGAAGGAGAGAGAGTCAGTAAATGGAAGGAAGGAGAGAGAGTCAGTAAATGGAAGGAAGGAAAGAGTCAGTAAATGGAAGGAAGAGAGAGTCAGTAAATGGAAGGAAGGAGAGAGTCAGAGTAAATGGAAGAAGGAGAGAGAGTCAGTAAATGGAAGGAAGGAAAGAGTCAGTAA
>NW_026288927.1:0-4324 GCF_023373465.1 Oncorhynchus keta | reverse complement strand
TTACATTTACATTTACATTTAAGTCATTTAGCAGACGCTCTTATCCAGAGCGACTTACAAATTGGTGCATACACCTTATGACAACCAGTGGAACAGCCACTTGCATCTAAATCTTGTTGGGGGGGGAGAAGGATTACCTACCCTTACTTACCCTATCTAGGTATTCCTTGAAGGTGGGGTTTCAGGTGTCTCCGGAAGGTGGTGATTGACTCCGCTGTCCTGGCGTCGTGAGGAGTTTGTTCCACCATTTGGGGGCCAGAGCAGCGAACAGTTTTGACTGGGCTGGGCGGGAACTGTACTTCCCTCAGTGGTAGGAGCGGAAAGGCAGGCCAGAGGTGGATAGACGCAGTGCCCTTGTTTTAGGTGTAGGGGCCTGATCAGAGCCTGGAGGTACTGAGTGCCGTTCCCCTCACATCCGTGGCGAGCACCATGGTCTTGTAGCGGATACGACTTCAACTGGAAGCCAGTGGAGAGCGGAGGAGCGGGGTGACGTGAAGGGAGAACTTGGGAAGGTTGAACACCAGACGGGCTGCGGCGTTCTGGATGAAGTTGTAGGGGTTTAATGGCACAGGCAGAGGCCCAGCCAACAGCGAGTTGCAGTAATCAAGACGGGAGATGACAAGTGCCTGGATTAGGACCTGCGCCGCTTCCTGTGAGCAGGGTCGTACTCTGCGGATGTTATGAAGCATGAACCTACAGGAGCAGGACACCGCCTTGATGTTAGTTGAAACGTCAGGGTGTTGTCCAGGATCACGCCAAGGTTCTTAGGCGCTCTGGGAGGAGGACACAATGGAGTTGTCAACCGTGATGGCGAGATCATGGAACGGGCAGTCCTTCCCGGGAGAGGAAGAGGAGCTCCGTCTTGCTGAGTTCAGCTTGAGGTGGTGATCCGTCATCCACTGATATGTCTGCCAGACATGCAGAGATGCGATCGCCACCTGGTCATCAGAAGGGAAAGGTGAAATTAATTGTGTGTCGTCTGCACTTAGCAATGATAGGAGGACAACCATGTGAGGTTATGACAGAGCCAAAGTGACTTGGTGTATAAGCGAGAATAAGAGAGGGGGCCTAGAACAGAGCCCTGAGGACACCAGTGGTGAGAGCGCGTGGTAGGAGACAGATTCTCGCCACGCCCACCTGGCTAGGGCGACCTGTCAGGTAGGGCGCATAATCCAAGCGTGGGCCGCGCCGGAGATGCCCAACTCGGAGAGGTGGAGAGGAGGATCTGATGGTTCACAGTATCGAAGGCAGCCGATAGGTCTAGAAGGATGAGAGCAGAGGGAGAAGAGTTAGCTTTAGCAGTGGGTGCCTCCGTATCCACAGAAGACAGTCTCAGTTGAATGACTAGTCTTGAAACCTGACTGATTTGAATCAAGAAGGTCATTCTGAGAGATAGCGGTAGAGCTGGCCAAGGACGGCACGCTCCAAAGAGTTTTGGAGAGAAAAGAGAAAGGGATACTGGTCTGTAGTTGTTGACGCCGGAGGATCGAGTGTAGGTTTTTTCAGAAGGGGTGCAACTCTCGCTCTCTTGAAAGGCAGGAGGGGCGTAGCGCGGTCAGGGATGAGTTGATGAGCGAGGTGAGGTAAGGAGAAAGGTCTCCGGAAATGGTCTGGAGGAAAGAGAGGAGGGGGATAGGGTCAAGCGGGCAGGTTGTTGGGCGGCCGGCCGTCACAAAGACGCATGATTTCATCTGGAGAGAGAGGGAGAAGAGGTCAGAGCATAGGAGTAGGGCAGTGTGAGCAGAACCAGCGGTGTCGTTTGACTTAGCAAAGCGAGGATCGGATATCATCGACCTTCTTTTCAAAATGGTTGTGAAGTCATCTGCAGAAGGGGAGGAGGAGGGGGAGGGATTCAGGAGGGAGAAAGGTGGCAAAGAGCTTCCTAGGGTTAGAGGCAGATGCTTGGAACTTAGAATGGTAGAAAGTGGCTTTGGCAGCAGAGACAGAGGAGGAAAATGTAGAGGAGGGAGTGAAAGGATGCCAGGTCCGCAGGGGCGAGTTTTCCTCCATTTCCGCTCGGCTGCCCCGGACCCTGTTCTGTGAGCTCGCAATGAGTCGTCGAGCCACGGAGCGGGAGGAGGACCGAGCCGGCCTGGAGGATAGGGGACATAGGGAGTCAAAAGGATGCAGTAAGGAGAGGAGAGGAGGGTTGAGGCAGAATCAGGAGATAGGGTTGGAGAAAGTTTGAGCAGAGGAAGAGAAGATAGGATGGAAGGGAGAGAGTAGCGGGGGAGAGAGGAGCGAAGAGTTGGGACGGCGATACCATCCGAGTAGGGGCAGTGTGGGAAGTGTTGGATGAGAGCGAGAGGGAAAAGGATACAAGGTAGTGGTCGGAGACTTGGAGGAGTTGCAATGAGGTTAGTGGAAGAACAGCATCTAGTAAAGATGAGGTCAAGCGTATTGCCTGCCTTGTGAGTAGGGAAGGTGAGAGGGTGAGGTCAAAGAGGGAGAGGAGTGGAAAGAAGGAGGCAGAGAGGAATGAGTCAAAGGTAGACGTGGGGGAGGTTAAAGTCGCCCAGAACTGTGAGAGGTAGCCGTCCTCAGGAAGGAGCTTATCAAGGCATCAAGCTCATTGATGAACTCTCGAGGAACCTGGAGGCGATAAATGATAAGGATGTTAAGCTTGAAAGGGCTGGTAACTGTGACAGCATGGAATTCAAAGAGGCAATAGACAGATGGGTAAGGAGAAGAAAGACCACTTGGGAGGAGATGAGGATCCCGGTGCCACCACCCCGCTGACCAGAAGCTCTCGGGGTGTGCGAGAACACGTGGGCGGACGAGGAGAGAGCAGTAGGAGTAGCAGTGTTATCTGTGGTGATCCATGTTTCCGTCAGTGCCAAGAAGTCAAGGGACTGGAGGGAGGCATAGGCTGAGATGAACTCTGCCTTGTTGGCATAGATTAGCAGTTCCAGAGGCTACCAGAGACCTGGAACTCCCGTGGGTCGTGCGCTGGGACCACCAGGTTAGGGTGGTCGCGGCCCACTACAGCGGTGTGGAGCGTTTGTATGGTCTGTGCAGAGAGGAGAGAACAGGGATAGACAGACACATAGTTGACAGGCTACAGAAAAGGCTACGCTAATGCAAGAAGTGGAATGACAAGCGGACTACACGTCTCGAATGTTCAGAAAGTTAAGCTGGCGTAGCAAGAATCTTATTGACTAAAATGATTAAATGATACAGTACTGCTAAAGTAGGCTAGCTGGCAGTAGCTGCGTTGTTGACACTACACTAATCAAGTCGTTCCGTTGAGTGTAATAATTTCTACAGTGCTGCTATTCGGGGCTAGCTGGCTAGCTAGCAGTGTTGTTTACGTTACGTTGAAGTTAAAGAAGCGACAATAGCTGGCTAGCTAACCTGGAAATCGCTCTAGACTACACAGTATCTTTGAAACAAAGACGGATATGTAGCTAGCTATGTAGCTAGCTACGATCAAACAAATCAAACCGTTGTACTGTAATGAAATGAAAAAAATGTGATACTACCTGTGAATCGACCGCGGTTGAGTTCTATTCAGTAGTTGTTGGCTAGCTGTTAGCTGTTGGCTAGCTAGCAGAGTCTCCTACGTTAAGGACGACAAATAGCTGGCTAGCGAACCTCAGTGAATTAGATAATCACTCCAAGGCTACACACACTAAACTACACAATTATCTTGGAAACAAAGACAGCTATGTAGCTAGCTAACACTGAACTAATCCAAGTCGTACAGTTGAGTGAATAGCACTACAGTGATGCTAATCTGTGTGCGTTAGCTAGCGTTGCTAGCTCCTGGGCGAATAGCAGTGAAGGCTACGTTAGGGCGACGAAATACGAAATACGATAATTATGCAATTATCTCTGATACAAGGACGGCTATGTAGCTAGCTAAGAAGAATGGCTAAGATTATGTAGCTAGCTAACAGTAAACTAATCAAGTCGTACAGTTGAGTGAATAGCACTACAGTGATGCTAATCTGTGTGCGTTAGCTAGCGTTAGCTAGCTCCCTGGGCGGAATAATAGCAGTGAAGGCTACGTTAGGGGCGACGAAATACGATAATTATGCAGTATCTCTGATACAAGGACAGCTATGTAGCTAGCTAAGAAGAATTGCTAAGATTAGACAAATCAACCGTTGTACTATAATGAAATGTAATGAAAAAGTTATACAACCTGCAGAGCGAAGTGCGAATGCGACCGCTCGCTTCCAACCGAACTGGAAGTACAATATGTATAATATGATCATAATAGCCTTCACTTCTGTTCCTCTTCTATCTATTATATGACAGTATATAGCTTGGCCCTCTCTACCCTTCTGCTCCATCTATCTATAATATGATTGTATGTAGC
>NW_026288926.1:0-5086 GCF_023373465.1 Oncorhynchus keta | reverse complement strand
GAATTTTACAAACGATTTCGGACGTCTAGTAAGGGACCGTACATTTGCTATATGGACTTTCTCACTAACCATACAGGTACTGCCGAATTCTTCCCTTAAGGTATGTAAGCCTCCAAAGTGCCATGTTTCTTAGTTTATTATGTGGGAGGAACATTTAGGAAGCCAGGACCATCCCCTGCTCCCTCAGCTCTCTTACTGCAGTCCAGTGCCATTAGACATCACAGTTTGGCCTCTAGTAAATTGGGGAAGGCCTTCTCACAATGGACTCATCATACAAGGCTCTACAGACAGATACAAACAAAAAAGACCGGCTGTTTTCGTTGACGATGTCTTGAAGTCAAGTGGCTCAATATTGAAATGTAGTTTTCTGTACCACAGGACAACCACAGGACAACCAGGAAAAGCGACGGTCGGTGGAACTCTGGCGCCACCAACTGGACAATTGCTTCAGTTCGTTTGTGGCAGCAATGCTGCCAGATATACTTGATACAAGATCAAATGTTACGTCAATATTATTATCTCCAAATTGCCCCCCACGAACACACACGTAATATATTATTATTCCAATTTAGCTGTTGATCTGGTTTTAACTTAACAACGCGTCTTCTCATTTCTGATTGAGGGCGGGCGACCACGTGATCTTAGAACCTACAAAATGTGTTACATTGTAACAGTCAAACGTGGTCATTCCTGGCGTTGATCGACTCCCATCCACACCACCGTTTATTTAAAGCGTTATATTTTTTTTTATGGAAAACAAAAAAGCATACAGAGTGTAACCATAGTAGAATTTGACGTGTCGGAGAACGGCTACTTTCTCCCGAAAACCATTGTGGGTATCGCTTCGGCCTTTTGGCTAAGATCAAGTGTCGGCCTTTGGCTCAGATCAAGTGTAGTTACTTTGACAGTGCTGCACTTGATCGGAGAAGCGACGTAGTGTGCCGGAGGGCGCCCGGTTGTGTTTTTATTTCTGTTTAAAATTATTGTCATTTTGTTGTATTGTTTCACCATTGTTTTTTTTTTGTCCTGGGTTAGGTGGTGGTTTTAGTGGAGGCTACAGGTGCACCAGCACCTGTAGGGTGAGTTAAAAGGCCCTCTGGTCTTTTCTTTCTTATTTTATTTAATTGTAGTCTTTTCCTTGTTGTCCTGTTTTGCATCTCTCCCCTTGTATCCTACCCTCCCCCCCTTGCTCTCCCTATTGTTTTGAGTTTGGTGTGGCCTGCTAGCCGGAGTTGCCTTTGGCTTGTTGCCTGCTAGCTTTAGCTGGGTCAGCTAGCCTCTTGGCTCTTCAGGCAAGGCAGGCTTTGTTTGTTTGTTTGTTGTCTGTTTGTCTGACTAGCCTCTGTTGTTTTTTGTTGCCAACTGGGGGACTTTTTTTGCTGGCTGGCCTGCTAGTTTGCTAGCTTAGCCTGGCCTACTGGTGAGGCTTGCTAGCTTAATTGCCCCAAGTTTTTGGCAGGTGTCGCTCGTTAGTGTGTCTCCTTTTGTTATCCCCATATCCCCGTGTTTGTGGTTGTGAGGCCTCTTGGCTTGTAGGCCTGCCAGCTGGTAAGCTTAGTCTGTCCGGCTGGTGTGGCCTGCCAGTCTCCAAGCCTGTGTCTAGTGTCATTTACCCTGTCTCCCCCTTGTGTCCTTCCCCTTGTGAGAAAAATAATTTAGAAAACAAAAACAACCCCCTCCCCCCTTGTGTCCCTTCCCATTGTCAACAAAATTAGCTGGGTGCTGTGTTAGATAGTTGTTGTGTGTTCCGGGTGCTGGTAGGCCCTGTTTAGCATAGCCTGGCTGAGCCTGCCAGCTCCCTTGTTGTCCTACACTTTCCCCCCTTTTTTTCCTTCCCTTCCCCCAACCCCACTTCCCTTCCCCCAACTCCACCTCCCTCCCACTCCATTCACCCTTCCCCCACTCCCCTTCACTTGCCCCCTCCCCTTTCCAAACCCCCCCTCCCCTTTTCCCTTCCCCTCCCCCCTTTCACTGGTGTTGGGTTGTAAAGGAGTGGGCCTCCATCATGTCAGCAGCACAGGCTGGCATGAGGAGGCACCATGCAGTGCGCTCCTTTTAAAGGAGAAGGGAGGGAAAATAATGGAGTTATCCCGATTGATTTCTCCAGAAAATTCCTCCAGAAAGAACTCGGTTTCCACCCGCGCAGGTAAACTGCATCCTAGCCCTCCCCTATAGGAAGGGCTTCGATGTCAGCTTTGCCAACGCCAGCTCTGAGGGAGTTCTGGGGGAAACTCCAGAACTCCCCTGAACACTCCAGGGGTCCTCACAGCAATGTTCGAGGTGATTGCTGGACGGACAATAGCATTAAAATCATATTGTCCGTATGTACAACGAAAACCGCATAGCCGGGAGGACGTTGCAGTATGGCTGGACAGGTACTGCAACGTAAAGGGGCCCTTATCCAGGTAAAAGACCTGACGGGATCTGGACAGGGGCCTGGAGGGTCACTGTCCAGCAAAGGGAGGGACCCTGGGGCTATGGTGGGTTGAAAGCCATCCCATCCACCATAGTCCTCGGAGAGAACAGGGGCCATGTTCACTACCAGGACCAGCCCAAGCTGTGCCGTAAGTGTGGTGAACATGGCCACCTGGCAGACGCCTGTCAAAAGGTCGTCTGCATGAAGTGCCGGGAGGTGGGCCACCGCTACGAGGAATGCACGAACGGAAGGTCGTGCAACCTCTGTGGCGAGCGGTCACACCTCATCTCGCGATTGCCCTCCTCCTCCTGGCCAATAGGCCAAGTTCGGAAGGAGGGAGTGGGCGTGCCAAGAAAAACGACAGATAGACCTGAAAAACTGAGACCGATTACCCTTTTAAATTTTGATTGTAAACTTTTTACCAAAGTTTTAACACTGTGAATGTCTTCTGTTTTAGGAGGTGATCCACCCGGGACCAAACCTGTGCCGTGCCGGGAAGGAAGATCACGGACAGCCTGATACTGATCCGAGATGCCATCTGTTATGCGAGAGACAGAAATATGCGGCTTGTAGTCCTAAATTTAGATTTTGAAAAAGCCTTTGATCGGGGTCTCGCACCAGTACCTCTTTAAGGTACTGCAAAAATGGGTTTCCGGACAGGTTCTTAGCTTGGGTGGGACTGCTGTACGGGACATCACCAGCAAAAAATCCTTGTAAACGGGCATTTGTCAAAAGCAGTGGGAGTACACTGGGCGTCCGTCAGGCTGTCCTTTATCTCCTCTTCTGTTCGTGGCCTGCATTGAACCACTGGCACAGGTCTTGAGAAGGGACCAACGGATCAGTGGGGTGGGTATCCCGGGAGTGGGGGGATGACCGCCAAGTGCGTATTTTACATGGACGACGTCAACATTTTATGCACTGACCTTTTATCCGTCGACAGGACTCTGGACAGGACTGACTGGTACGGACGAGCCTCTGGGGCGAGACTGAACAGAGACAAGACAGAGGCCCAATTCTTCGGACCGTGGGCAGACCCAGACTTGACCAGACTACCTTTGACAGTTAAACTGACGGACATAAGGGTACTGGGGGTAAAGTTTGACCAGGAGGGAGGAGGGGAGTGGGAACTGAGTGGGATCCTGGGGACAGTAAGACAGAGACTGGGTTTTTGGGGACTACGACAGCTGACTTTTGAGGGCAAGGTTTTAATCATAAAAGCTGTGATTTTACCTGTGCTTTTATTAATCAGTTCTGTTTTTATCCCCCCGAAGGAGTATTTTAGCCCTGGAGCGGATGCTGTTTTACTTTCTGTGGGGAAGCAAGTGGGAGAGGCTGAGGAGGGAGGTGGTCAAGAGGCCCAGGTCCAAGGGGGAAAGGCTTGCCTGACCTCTACTTGTTCCTGGGCAGCCGCTACACAGCGTTACATCTGACTCTGGCCACCTCCCGGTCAATAACAAGACACAGGCCCTCGCACGGTTCTGGCTGGGATCTTACCTCAGGACTCTGAGGCTGATCCCAGTCGACCTGCGAGCCCCAGTCTCTTTCCTGCTCCCCACCCACTACGTCCAGCTCCAGAAATTTTTAAGACATTTCAAACTGGAAAAGGAAGCAGTCACGGTTTTAACTAAACACCGCTCTCTTCTCTCTCTTGTGCAGGAACGGGAACCAGTGTGTCCAGTGCGCGGGCTCGCTATAGGCGAGCCCACAACGGTCTGGCGCAACGTGCCCATCCTGCACTCCTGAATCGGCATCGGACCTGTCCTGGATGGTCGCCCACGAGATCCTCCCGGTCAGGGCCGTTATGCACTCACGGGGCATGGCGAGGACATCCGCGTGCCCCCGACCGGGTTGCGGCCAAGATGAGTCGGTGAGGCACATGCTCTGGGAGTGCAGAGCCGCCAGGGGACCTGTGGAAGGAAGCAGGCCCCCTGATCACCTCGTGTCTGCCAGCAGGGGAGGACCTAACACCAGCTCGTGCTGTACGGGGTGGGCCGAAGGCCCATTCCACCGAAGGCCTTCACCAAGTTCTGGCCCACCCTCACGTGCCTGAAGGAAGCACTGTGGTCCTCCGTAACCTGCTGGTAGCAAAAACGTAGCGACCACCCCCCCCAGGCAGTGGCCATGGTAGCCACGGAAGCCCTGGGGTGGTACGAACGGAAGGGGGCCTCGACCCCAGGCGAAGGGTCCCCCACAACACCCTAGGGTCCCTGCGGCCACGGCCTGACAGCGCTGCGGCGCCTAGGGCGATGCGCCTAGGGGAGGATCTCCCTCTGGGCCCCGAAGGACGGGACGATGGTCTATTCGGGAGAGCAGGATGAGGCGAGCTTGATAAGGACTCACCCCGCTCCTGTACAAGCGATTGAAGACAGCCTTTTAACAAAGTGACTTTTAACATGTTTCTAACGTCTTAAAAATGTTTTATCTTTGTTGAATCATTTTGTACACATTTTAAATGGCTTTACAGATTTGATGTTTTTACAAAGAAAGTACTTTTTATTTATAGTTGTTGTCATTGGTTTTAACAACATGTACTTTTAACAAATTTAAATGTAAATTTCAAATGCTGTGTTTTATGCTTTGTTGCCGTTTTTATGTGTATAAATGATTAAATGAATGTACGAGCTGTTTTTAAAGGGAATGGTGCAAATAAAACTTTTCCAAAAGAAAAAA
>NW_026288925.1:5000-54550 GCF_023373465.1 Oncorhynchus keta | reverse complement strand
GGAAAGCAGAGGGCCGTGTGAGGACGGCTGCAGCCATACATCCTGAGGAAAGCAGAGGGCCGTGTGAGGACGGCTGCAGCCATACATCCTGAGGAAAGCAGAGGGCCGTGTGAGGACGGCTGCAGCCATACATCCTGAGGAAAGCAGAGGGCCGTGTGAGGACGGCTGCAGCCTGAGGAAAGCAGAGGGCCGTGTGAGGACGGCTGCAGCCATACATCCTGAGGAAAGCAGAGGGCCGTGTGAGGACGGCTGCAGCCATACATCCTGAGGAAAGCAGAGGGCCGTGTGAGGACGGCTGCAGCCATACATCCTGAGGAAAGCAGAGGGCCGTGTGAGGACGGCTGCATCCATACATCCTGAGGAAAGCAGAGGGCCGTGTGAGGACGGCTGCAGCCATACATCCTGAGGAAAGCAGAGGGCCGTGTGAGGACGGCTGCATCCATACATCCTGAGGAAAGCAGAGGGCCATGTGAGGACGGCTGCAGCCATACATCCTGAGGAAAGCAGAGGGCCGTGTGAGGACGGCTGCAGCCATGAGGAAAGCAGAGGGCCGTGTGAGGACGGCTGCAGCCATACATCCTGAGGAAAGCAGAGGGCCGTGTGAGGACGGCTGCAGCCATACATCCTGAGGAAAGCAGAGGGCCGTGTGAGGACGGCTGCAGCCATACATCCTGAGGAAAGCAGAGGGCCGTGTGAGGACGGCTGCAGCCATACATCCTGAGGAAAGCAGAGGGCCGTGTGAGGACGGCTGCAGCCATACATCCTGAGGAAAGCAGAGGGCCGTGTGAGGACGGCTGCAGCCATACATCCTGAGGAAAGCAGAGGGTCCGTGTGAGGACGGCTGCAGCCATACATCCTGAGAAAGCAGAGGGCCGTGTGAGGACGGCTGCAGCCATACATCCTGAGGAAAGCAGAGGGCCGTGTGAGGACGGCTGCAGCCATACATCCTGAGGAAAGCAGAGGGCCGTGTGAGGACGGCTGCAGCCATACATCCTGAGGAAAGCAGAGGGCCGTGTGAGGACGGCTGCATCCATACATCCTGAGGAAAGCAGAGGGCCGTGTGAGGACGGCTGCATCCATACATCCTGAGGAAAGCAGAGGGCCGTGTGAGGACGGCTGCAGCCATACATCCTGAGGAAAGCAGAGGGCCGTGTGAGGACGGCTGCAGCCATACATCCTGAGGAAAGCAGAGGGCCGTGTGAGGACGGCTGCAGCCATACATCCTGAGGAAAGCAGAGGGCCGTGTGAGGACGGCTGCATCCATACATCCTGAGGAAAGCAGAGGGCCGTGTGAGGACGGCTGCAGCCATACATCCTGAGGAAAGCAGAGGGCCGTGTGAGGACGGCTGCAGCCATACATCCTGAGGAAAGCAGAGGGCCGTGTGAGGACGGCTGCAGCCATACATCCTGAGGAAAGCAGAGGGCCGTGTGAGACGGCTGCAGCCATGATCCTGAAAAAGCAGAGGGCCGTGTGAGGACGGCTGCAGCCATACATCCTGAGGAAAGCAGAGGGCCGTGTGAGGACGGCTGTGAGCCATACATCCTGAGGAAAGCAGAGGGCCGTGTGAGGACGGCTGCATCCATACATCCTGAGGAAAGCAGAGGGCCGTGTGAGGACGGCTGCAGCCATACATCCTGAGGAAAGCAGAGGGCCGTGTGAGGACGGCTGCAGCCATACATCCTGAGGAAAGCAGAGGGCCGTGTGAGGACGGCTGCAGCCATACATCCTGAGGAAAGCAGAGGGCCGTGTGAGGACGGCTGCAGCCTGAGGAGGAAGCAGAGGGCCGTGTGAGGACGGCTGCAGCCATACATCCTGAGGAAAGCAGAGGGCCGTGTGAGGACGGCTGCAGCCATACATCCTGAGGAAAGCAGAGGGGCCGTGTGAGGACGGCTGCAGCCTGAGGAAAGCAGAGGGCCGTGTGAGGACGGCTGCAGCCTGAGAAAGCAGAGGGCCGTGTGAGGACGGCTGCAGCCATACATCCTGAGGAAAGCAGAGGGCCGTGTGAGGACGGCTGCATCCATACATCCTGAGGAAAGCAGAGGGCCGTGTGAGGACGGCTGCAGCCATACATCCTGAGGAAAGCAGAGGGCCGTGTGAGGACGGCTGCAGCCATACATCCTGAGGAAAGCAGAGGGCCGTGTGAGGACGGCTGCAGCCATACATCCTGAGGAAAGCAGAGGGGCCGTGTGAGGACGGCTGCAGCCTGAGGAAAGCAGAGGGCCGTGTGAGGACGGCTGCATCCATACATCCTGAGGAAAGCAGAGGGCCGTGTGAGGACGGCTGCAGCCATACATCCTGAGGAAAGCAGAGGGTCGTGTGAGGACGGCTGTATCCATACATCCTGAGGAAAGCAGAGGGCCGTGTGAGGACGGCTGCAGCCATACATCCTGAGGAAAGCAGAGGGCCGTGTGAGGACGGCTGTAGCCTGAGGAAAGCAGAGGGCCGTGTGAGGACGGCTGTAGCCTGAGGAAAGCAGAGGGCCGTGTGAGGACGGCTGCATCCATACATCCTGAGGAAAGCAGAGGGCCGTGTGAGGACGGCTGCAGCCATACATCCTGAGGAAAGCAGAGGGCCGTGTGAGGACGGCTGCAGCCATACATCCTGAGGAAAGCAGAGGGCCGTGTGAGGACGGCTGTATCCATACATCCTGAGGAAAGCAGAGGGCCGTGTGAGGACGGCTGCAGCCATACATCCTGAGGAAAGCAGAGGGCCGTGTGAGGACGGCTGTAGCCTGAGGAAAGCAGAGGGCCGTGTGAGGACGGCTGTAGCCTGAGGAAAGCAGAGGGCCGTGTGAGGACGGCTGCATCCATACATCCTGAGGAAAGCAGAGGGCCGTGTGAGGACGGCTGTAGCCTGAGGAAAGCAGAGGGCCGTGTGAGGACGGCTGCAGCCATACATCCTGAGGAAAGCAGAGGGCCGTGTGAGGACGGCTGCAGCCATACATCCTGAGGAAAGCAGAGGGCCGTGTGAGGACGGCTGCAGCCATACATCCTGAGGAAAGCAGAGGGCCGTGTGAGGACGGCTGCAGCCATACATCCTGAGGAAAGCAGAGGGCCGTGTGAGGACGGCTGCAGCCATACATCCTGAGGAAAGCAGAGGGCCGTGTGAGGACGGCTGCAGCCATACATCCTGAGGAAAGCAGAGGGCCGTGTGAGGACGGCTGCAGCCTGAGGAAAGCAGAGGGCCGTGTGAGGACGGCTGCAGCCATACATCCTGAGGAAAGCAGAGGGCCGTGTGAGGACGGCTGCAGCCATACATCCTGAGGAAAGCAGAGGGCCGTGTGAGGACGGCTGCAGCCTGAGGAGAGGGCCGTGTGAGGACGGCTGCAGCCATGAGCCTGAGGAAAGCAGAGGGCCGTGTGAGGACGGCTGCAGCTGCAGCCTGAGGAAAGCAGAGGGCCGTGTGAGGACGGCTGCAGCCATACATCCTGAGGAAAGCAGAGGGCCGTGTGAGGACGGCTGCAGCCATACATCCTGAGGAAAGCAGAGGGCCGTGTGAGGACGGCTGCAGCCATACATCCTGAGGAAAGCAGAGGGCCGTGTGAGGACGGCTGCAGCCATACATCCTGCAGCCTGAGGAAAGCAGAGGGCCGTGTGAGGACGGCTGCAGCCATACATCCTGAGGAAAGCAGAGGGGCCGTGTGAGGACGGCTGCAGCCATACATCCTGAGGAAAGCAGAGGGCCGTGTGAGGACGGCTGCAGCCTGAGGAAGGAGGGCCGTGTGAAGCAGCCTGAGGGAGGGCCGTGTGAGGACGGCTGCAGCCTGATACATCCTGTGAGGACGGCTACAGCCATACATCCTGAGGAAAGCAGAGGGCCGTGTGAGGACGGCTGTAGCCATACATCCTGAGGAAAGCAGAGGGCCGTGTGAGGACGGCTGCAGCCATACATCCTGAGGAAAGCAGAGGGCCGTGTGAGGACGGCTGCAGCCATACATCCTGAGGAAAGCAGAGGGCCGTGTGAGGACGGCTGCAGCCATACATCCTGAGGAAAGCAGAGGGCCGTGTGAGGACGGCTGCAGCCATACATCCTGAGGAAAGCAGAGGGCCGTGTGAGGACGGCTGCAGCCATACATCCTGAGGAAAGCAGAGGGCCGTGTGAGGACGGCTGTAGCCATACATCCTGAGGAAAGCAGAGGGCCGTGTGAGGACGGCTGCAGCCATACATCCTGAGGAAAGCAGAGGGCCGTGTGAGGACGGCTGCATCCATACATCCTGAGGAAAGCAGAGGGCCGTGTGAGGACGGCTGCATCCATACATCCTGAGGAAAGCAGAGGGCCGTGTGAGGACGGCTGCAGCCATACATCCTGAGGAAAGCAGAGGGCCGTGTGAGGACGGCTGCATCCATACATCCTGAGGAAAGCAGAGGGCCGTGTGAGGACGGCTGTAGCCATACATCCTGAGGAAAGCAGAGGGCTGCGGCTGCATCCATACATCCTGAGGAAAGCAGAGGGCCGTGTGAGGACGGCTGCAGCCATACATCCTGAGGAAAGCAGAGGGCCGTGTGAGGACGGCTGCAGCCATACATCCTGAGGCAGAGGGCGGGCTGCATCCATACATCCTGAGGAAAGCAGAGGGCCGTGTGAGGACGGCTGCAGCCATACATCCTGAGGAAAGCAGAGGGCCGTGTGAGGCTGCAGCTGCAGCCATACAGCCATCCTGAGGAAAGCAGAGGGCCGTGTGAGGACGGCTGCAGCCATACATCCTGAGGAAAGCAGAGGGCCGTGTGAGGACGGCTGCAGCCATACAGCCTGAGGAAAGCAGAGGGCCGTGTGAGGACGGCTGCAGCCTGAGGAAAGCAGAGGGCCGTGTGAGGACGGCTGCAGCCATGCACCTGGCTGTCGTGGCCTGTGGACAGAGACTACAGGAGACTCTCACCATGCTGAAGTCTGCCGTTATGCTCAGCATCAAACCACTGTGCCTCCACATCTTCTCTGAAGACCAGCTGCACGCCAGCTTTATAGAGGCTGTGAGTTGGACTGGATGCACTACAAGGCCTATAGCCTGTGATTGAAGTATAATAATGTGGTAGTAATGAGATGTGATAATGACGTTGTAATATCATGTCCTACTATGATAATGTAATAGCATCTACATCACAACTCTAACATATAGGCTTCAATAAAGTCCCATTTGGTCCAGTGTACATGATACACACAGAATAGAAAACACTATGAACAGCTGCTCTTTCCATAACAGACTGACCAGGTGAATCCAGGTGAAACCTATGATCCCTTGTTGATGTCACCTGTTAAAGCCACTTCAATCAGTGTAGATGAAGGTGAGGAGACGGGTTAAAGAAGGATTTTTAAGCATTGAGACATGAATTGTGTCTGTGTGGCCTTCAGAGGGTGAATGGGCAAGACAAAAGATTGAAGTGCGTTTTGAATTGGGAACGGATGGTAGTAGGTGCCAGGCGTACTGGTTTGTGATAAGAACCGCAATGCTAATATGATGAGCTTACCGAGTGGTGCAGCGGTCTAAGGCACTGCATCTCAGTGCTAGAGGCGTCACTACAGACCCTGGTTCGATCCCAGGCTGTATCACAACCAACTGATCGGGAGTCCCATAGGGCAGCACACAATTAGCCCAGCGTCGTCCAGGTTAGGGGAGGGTTTGGCCGGGGTAGGCCGTCATTGTAAAATAAGAATTTGTTCTTAACTGACTTGCCTAGTTAAATGAAGGTTAAATAAATAAAATTAAAATGCTAAACAGTTTCCTGTGTGTATCAAGAATGATCCACCACCCAAAGGACATCCAGCCAACTTGACACAACTGTGGGAAGCATTGGAGTCAACATGGGTCAGCCTCTCTGTGGAAGGCTTTCCACACCTCTTAGAGTCCATTCACTGACAAATTGAGGCTGTTCTGAGGGCAAAAGGGGGTGGAACTCAATATTAGGAAGGTGTTCCTAATGTTTGGTATACTCAGTGTATAACCTAGACCAGGGGTGTATAACTAACTCCATGGAGGGCCCCGGTTCTGCAGGTTTTTGTTTTTTCCTTTCAATTAAGACCTAGACAACCAGGTGTGGGGAGTTCCTTACTAATTAGTGACCTGAATTCATCAATCAAGTAAAAGGGAGGAGCGAAAACCTGCCTCCACTCAGACCTCCGTGGAATGAGTGTGACGTATGACCTAGAGGTTATCTATCTTGTCTAAACCTTTGAGTATTTACCTCTTTTTAAAACCTCTGTGTAATAACACTTGTCTGTTTGCTTTGTTCTGTGTTTAGTTAGAGTCGTGGCCAGGGTCGTTCTATTTTGTTTAACTAAATATTAGCGTGATGATGGTTTCCATGGCCTCAGAATAATATCTTGGAGTAAAAATGTTACTGTACATGTATACACTGCTAAATGGGTTGTCTGTTTCTGATTCTCTCTTGTCTTCAGTTGATCCTAAAGGAGGTGGACTCAGACATCTTGTTCCTGGCCTCTGACCTCTAACCTCTGTTTCTGTTCCCAAGCTCATCCTAAAGGAGGTGGATTCTCTAGTCTATGTGGACTCGGACATCTTGTTCCTCCAGCCTGTAGACGCTCTGTGGTCCCTGCTAGCTCACTCCAACGCTACCCAGCTGGCCGCCATGGCGCCGGAGCACGAGGATCCACGCATCGCCTGGTACAGCCGCTTCGCCCACCACCCCTACTATGGCAGGACGGGCATCAACTCTGGAGTCATGCTCATGAACATGACACGCATCAGGGCCACATACTTCAAGGTAATATAAACTTTGACCAGCAGAGGTCCCCATTGCAATACAGTCAGATGTAATATAAACTTTGACCAGCAGAGTTCACCATTGCAATACAGTCACATGTAATATAAACTTTGACCAACAGAGGTCACCATTGCAATATAGTCAGATATAATGTCATCCAGAGATGGGAGAATCGAGATTTTCTGCAATAAATGTATCATTGTTGAATGAATGACAAACAAACCTCATAATAAAGATGTTTGCACAGGCACTTCGATTTTACACTTAGCTTGTTTTCCACAATGTAACACACCCTCTGTCCTGTTCTGTGTGATCAGAATGACATGACGTCAGTGGGTCTGAGGTGGGAGGAGCTGCTGATGCCCCTGCTGCAGAAATATAAACTAAACATGACCTGGGGCCTGTTGCACAAAAGTAGAATTAAGACATCCGGGATAAATGACTAAGCTGAGCTCAATGAAGCCAAAACATGTGCGTCCAGGCTTAATTGGTTGCACAAAGACCAAGCCAGGATGAGCAGACACGGATTCATTAAGCCAGGTGAAACCAATCCTGGATAGGTGCGCGCTCACGGCTCACTAAATAGACCCCGCCACAGATCACAGATTAACTGATTTACCATGGCAACTAGAGCCGCGTACTTTTCCCCGTCGGAAGCACAAATCCTCATGGAGGCATACGAGGAGGTAAAAGATATAATTAAGAAGAAAGGCAACACCGCCACAGCGATAAAGCAAAGAGAAAAAAGCGTGGCAAAGTATTGCAGACCGCCTGAATGCGTAAGTAGTGCACAATTACACACTCACCGCTCCGCTGAAACATCACAATTACAATTCAAATATTTAATTCACATCTCCAAAAACGCAGTTGTACTGTAATTATGAAACGGTTAAATTTTTAATTGAAATGCACTGCAGATATGAGTGAAATTGTGTAAAGTAAGTCCATCACACTGTATAAAGCTATGATAAATTATTATTAAAGCCTTACATTATTATTTAACGTTACTACGCTCAGTACGGTTTAATCTTAGCCGTTGTACTCTGCTTCTTATGTTGTCCACCGTTTTTTTGTGTTTCTCCTGCTTTCATTAATGTAAAGCTGCTTTGACAGAATGAAACAATTGTGAAAAGTGCTATATAAATAAAATTTAATTGAATAAATAGATGAGCTATAATAATAATCACTTTAATTTATATAGCGCCTTTCAAAGGACCCAAGGTCGGTTGCTCACTGCACTGCAAAAATGTCTTTCTTACTTAGTATTTTTGTCTTGTTTTCAGTAAAAAAAAAAAATATCTAAAAAACATCTTGAATATTTTCTTGAGCAAAATTACCTAGGAAAATAAGCAAAAAAATCTGCCAGTGATGTGCATTGATTGGTGTAATATTCCTCATCTTATGATTTCAGATGGTCTGCAATGCTGACTGTGTGATCAGCAATGTTGTGGCAAAATGGCCTGGCTCAGTCCATGACTCCAGAATCTTTCGGGCCTCTGAAATCTATCAGTGCCTATCACAAGGTAAGCCACACAACCCCTATTTATAACCATCATGGCTGTGTCAAGAATATCACTGTGTTTATGAGGTAGTAATGATGAGATTTTGTGTTGACAGGTGAATTCTCTGGTGTGTTGCTGGGAGACAGGGGGTATGGCTGCCAGCCTTTTCTCCTGACACCTTTCACAGACCCCCAGGAAGCACAGCAGGCCTACAACCATGCCCATGCCAGGACCAGGGCCAGAGTTGAAATGATCTTTGGCCTCCTGAAGGCACGCTTTCACTGCCTTCACAAATTAAGGGTCAGCCCTGTTAGGGCATGTGATATTACTGTGGCTTGTGCTGTCCTCCACAATGTGGCCTGCCTGAGGAAGGAGAGGGCCCCCAGAGTGCCACCAGCCATGGACTGGGACAATCCGGCAATCTTCCCTGATGACGACAGTGGTCGGCTGCTGAGGGACCAATATGTGTTGAATTATTTTAGTTAGTATGTGTGCTTTCAATTTTGGTTAAATATGTCCTGCGGTGGCAGAGGAATTTGTTTTTTTTTGGGTTCGTTTTTTTACGAATTTGGCCTCTTATGATGTTTGTGCGGTATACTGTGTGTAATACAAGGCTGCAGGGAGGCTACTGCATCCATTCATTTGTCTGTTCAGTTGATGTGTATGGATTTGTCCTGCATTTATTTTAGTGTGCAGACATGCAGGGTGTGTTATATACAGACCTTTGAATGTGTATGTATCATTTTGTATAATATGCTTGGATTCTGTGCTTTCCATCTTGTAGAGTCACTGTGACTTCAGTTTCGAAAGGAGCTGATGGTTTACCTGCTTTGTTTTGTCCTTATTCAATAAAGGAACATAATGTTACACATTGTGTTTTTATATTCATATGGAATGTGTATTTGTTTATATGACAGAGTACTAGGGCCACACTGAAGAAAAAGGATAAAGTCATAAATTTATGAGGCTGGTTCTTTCTGCAGAAAAGCTACATATTGTTTTTACAGTTTTGATACTTATGACAATGTGATACTTAATATTCTGGCACATCAGCATGTCTTTGTTTATGAAACCATACTGAAGTACAATTTCACGAAATGCCCCGCATCTGTCATTTTAACAACTGTCCTCCTTTAAAACAACTGGTTACAATATTATGACTTGTCTTTTTTTCCCCTCTGTGGCCCTAATATTCTATCATTTTATATATAGTCTATGGGAAACTGTAAATTATCTAATGATAGCAACATCTAAAAATCATTTTTTTATCCAAAATCATTGAAATTAATGATCACAAACGTTTAAATAATGACAGTGGGTCTAGTTATATGTGATAACAATGTATAGTGAGCAGTGAAATAACTATTGGTTTCAATTTGTGGTGACTGTTGACTGACATTAGGGATGAGATTAAATAGATCCTGGAATTTAGCCTGGTCTGGAGCAGGCTAGCTCCACAGAATAAATCTCCATGGTAATTTATACCATAACATATCCTCCTGCCCCTATCCATCTTTAGTGCAACCGGATTACGGATCAATTGAGCCAGGATCACCAAGATATCCTGGCTTAATCCCTTATCCTAGTTTTGTGCAACAGGCCCCAGGGAGACCAGGACCTGCTCAACATCATCTTCCATCACAACCCTGGTGAGACTCACAGCTCAGTACCTCCCTTATTACACCACATGATGAGACACATGACATATAGACAGTGTAAATGGTTGTTATAGTAGAAACATCAAATTAATTTATAAAGCCCTTCTTACATCAGCTGATATCTCAAAGTGCTGTACAGAAACCCAGCCTATAACCCCAAACAACAAGCAATGCAGATGTAGAAGTAGAAGGATGGTGGCTAGGAGAAACTCCCTAGAAAGGAGTCACAACCTTGGAGAGACTCAACTCTCAACACACAGCTGTTTAACACACCATTCAATATGATTTTACTGCTGCAGTTTAATTATTTGTCATTTTATTTTCATTTTTTTACATAACTTTTTTACAAGCATATAACCAACAATGCTTTAAGTAAGCATTTCACTGTAAGGTCTACTACACTTGTTGTATTCGGCACGTGACAAATAAAATGTGATTTGATTAGAAACATGAACCTTTTAAATGTGATAGTTGTGGCAGGTATCCCAGCTCCAGCCCTGCAGGACAGCAGTGTCTTGTCTTATTGTTTACCTGGGTAATAAGTTGTGTGTCGAGATGATCAACTAAAAGCTCCAGTGTGTGTCTGTTGGAAGTCCCCTGCCACTGGAACTACCGTCCAGACCACTGTATCTACGACAGGTAAACTAAGCGATCACAGATCAGTGTAGTCTACGACGCCATACGACAGGTAAACTAAACGATCACAGATCAGTGTAGTCTACGATGCCATACGACAGGTAAACTAAACAATCACAGATCAGTGTAGTCTACGATGCCATACGACAGGTAAACTAAACGATCACAGATCAGTGTAGACTACGACGCCATACGACAGGTAAACTAAACAATCACAGATCAGTGTAGTCTACGATGCCATACGACAGGTAAACTAAACGATCACAGATCAGTGTAGACTACGACGCCATACGACAGGTAAACTAAACGATCACAGATCAGTGTAGTCTACGATGCCATACGACAGGTAAACTAAACGATCACAGATCAGTGTAGACTACGACGCCATACGACAGGTAAACTAAACGATCACAGATAAGTGTAGACTACGAAGCCATACGACAGGTAAACTAAACGATCACAGATCAGTGTAGTCTACGATGCCATACGACAGGTAAACTAAACGATCACAGATCAGTGTAGACTACGACGCCATACGACAGGTAAACTAAACAATCACAGATCAGTGTAGTCTACGATGCCATACGACAGGTAAACTAAACGATCACAGATCAGTGTAGACTACGACGCCATACGACAGGTAAACTAAACGATCACAGATCAGTGTAGTCTACGATGCCATACGACAGGTAAACTAAACGATCACAGATCAGTGTAGACTACGACGCCATACGACAGGTAAACTAAACGATCACAGATCAGTGTAGACTACGATGCCATACGACAGGTAAACTAAACGATCACAGATCAGTGTAGTCTACGATGCCATACGACAGGTAAACTAAACAATCACAGATCAGTGTAGACTACGACGCCATACGACAGGTAAACTAAACGATCACAGATCAGTGTAGTCTACGACACCATACGACAGGTAAACTAAACGATCACAGATCAGTGTAGTCTACGATGCCATACGACAGGTAAACTAAACGTTCTACGACGCCATACGACAGGTAAACTAAACGATCACAGATCAGTGTAGACTACGACGCCATACGACAGGTAAACTAAACGATCACAGATCAGTGTAGTCTACGACACCATACGACAGGTAAACTAAACGATCACAGATCAGTGTAGTCTACGATGCCATACGACAGGTAAACTAAACGATCACAGATCAGTGTAGACTACGACGCCATACGACAGGTAAACTAAACGATCGCAGATCAGTGTATTCTACGACGCCATACGACAGGTAAACTAAACAATCACAGATCAGTGTAGACTACGATGCCATACGACAGGTAAACTAAACGATCACAGATCAGTGTAGACTACGACGCCATACGACAGGTAAACTAAACGATCACAGATCAGTGTAGACTACGATGCCATACGACAGGTAAACTAAACGATCACAGATCAGTGTAGACTACGACGCCATACGACAGGTAAACTAAACGATCGCAGATCAGTGTATTCTACGACGCCATACGACAGGTAAACTAAACGATCGCAGATCAGTGTATTCTACGACGCCATACGACAGGTAAACTAAACGATCACAGATCAGTGTAGTCTACGACGCCATACGACAGGTAAACTAAACAATCACAGATCAGTGTAGTCTACGACGCCATACGACAGGTAAACTAAACGATCACAGATCAGTGTAGACTACGATGCCATACGACAGGTAAACTAAACGATCACAGATCAGTGTAGACTACGACGCCATACGACAGGTAAACTAAACGATCGCAGATCAGTGTAGACTACGACGCCATACGACAGGTAAACTAAACGATCGCAGATCAGTGTATTCTACGACGCCATACGACAGGTAAACTAAACAATCACAGATCAGTGTAGTCTACGACGCCATACGACAGGTAAACTAAACAATCACAGATCAGTGTAGTCTACGACGCCATACGACAGGTAAACTAAACGATCACAGATCAGTGTAGTCTACGACACCGTACGACAGGTAAATTAAACGATCACAGATCAGTGTAGTCTACGACGCCATATGACAGGTAAACTAAGCGATCACAGATCAGTGTAGTCTACGATGCCATACGACAGGTAAACGAAGCGATCACAGATCAGTGTAGTCTACGATGCCATACGACAGGTAAACGAAGCGATCACAGATCAGTGTAGTCTACGATGCCATACGACAGGTAAACTAAGCGATCACAGATCAGTGTAGTCTACGACGCCATACGACAGGTAAACTAAGCGATCACAGATCAGTGTCGTCTACGATGCCGTACGACAGGTAAACTAAGCGATCACAGATCAGTGTCGTCTACGATGCCGTACGACAGGTAAACTAAGCGATCACAGATCAGTGTAGTCTACGATGCCGTACGACAGGTAAACTAAGCGATCACAGATCAGTGTAGTCTACGATGCCGTACGACAGGTAAACTAAGCGATCACAGATCAGTGTAGTCTACGATGCCGTACGACAGGTAAACTAAGCGATCACAGATCAGTGTAGTCTACGATGCCGTACGACAGGTAAACTAAGCGATCACAGATCAGTGTAGTCTACGACGCCATACGACAGGTAAACTAAACGATCACAGATCGGTGTAGACTACGACGCCATACGACAGGTAAACTAAACGATCACAGATCAGTGTAGTCTACGACGCCATACGACAGGTAAACTAAGCGATCACAGATCAGTGTAGTCTATGACGCCATACGACAGGTAAACTAAACGATCACAGATCAGTGTAGTCTACGACGCCATACGACAGGTAAACTAAGCGATCACAGATCAGTGTAGTCTACGACGCCATACGACAGGTAAACTAAACGATCACAGATCAGTGTAGTCTACGATGCCATACGACAGGTAAACTAAACGTTCTACGATGCCGTACGACAGGTAAACTAAACGATCACAGATCAGTGTAGTCTACGATGCCATACGACAGGTAAACTAAACGTTCTACGATGCCGTACGACAGGTAAACTAAACGTTCTACGATGCCGTACGACAGGTAAAGTAAGCGATCACAGATCAGTGTAGTCTACGACACCATACGACAGGTAAACTAAGCGATCACAGATCAGTGTAGTCTACGATGCCGTACGACAGGTAAACTAAACGATCTACGATGCCGTACGACAGGTAAACTAAACGATCACAGATCAGTGTAGACTACGACGCCATACGACAGGTAAACTAAACGATCACAGATCAGTGTAGTCTACGACGCCATACGACAGGTAAACTAAGCGATCACAGATCAGTGTAGTCTACGACGCCATACGACAGGTAAACTAAACGATCACAGATCAGTGTAGTCTACGATGCCATACGACAGGTAAACTAAACGATCACAGATCAGTGTAGTCTACGACGCCATATGACAGGTAAACTAAGCGATCACAGATCAGTGTAGTCTACGATGCCATACGACAGGTAAACGAAGCGATCACAGATCAGTGTAGTCTACGATGCCATACGACAGGTAAACGAAGTGATCACAGATCAGTGTAGTCTACGATGCCATACGACAGGTAAACTAAGCGATCACAGATCAGTGTAGTCTACGACGCCATATGACAGGTAAACTAAGCGATCACAGATCAGTGTAGTCTACGACGCCATACGACAGGTAAACTAAGCGATCACAGATCAGTGTCGTCTACGATGCCGTACGACAGGTAAACTAAGCGATCACAGATCAGTGTAGTCTACGATGCCGTACGACAGGTAAACTAAGCGATCACAGATCAGTGTAGTCTACGATGCCGTACGACAGGTAAACTAAGCGATCACAGATCAGTGTAGTCTACGATGCCGTACGACAGGTAAACTAAGCGATCACAGATCAGTGTAGTCTACGATGCCGTACGACAGGTAAACTAAGCGATCACAGATCAGTGTAGTCTACGACGCCGTACGACAGGTAAACTAAGCGATCACAGATCAGTGTAGTCTACGACACCGTACGACAGGTAAACTAAGCGATCACAGATCAGTGTCGTCTACGATGCCGTACGACAGGTAAACTAAGCGATCACAGATCAGTGTAGTCTACGACGCCATATGACAGGTAAACTAAGCGATCACAGATCAGTGTAGTCTACGACACTACGAAAGGTAGGCTAAACGATCACAGATCAGTATTTCAGCCCGCCTTCTGGGCCGTCTACGATGCCATACGACAGGTAAACTCAACGATCACAGATAAGGGTTTACAGATGGGAAAACAACTTGATTGTCTTTCATTGATTGTGTATTAGGTGTGTAAGGAAATGTTTGTTTGTGCGTCCAGACCACGTCTATGCAGATCTCCACACGTTTTAGTGTTGAGTGAAACAGATTTCCTCATCAGGATGTGTTCTAACTGATCAGTTTTTTTAATGATATCGATGACACTGGGCATTGGTGTAATGACATCATCAATGTCCAGGTTCGTATTGCTTTCCTATAACTAAGGGTCGAGCGTCCATCAGAAAGATGCCTGGTCAATATTTTGTCCTTGCCTCTCAGTACGTCTGACACACACACACACACCTCATGCATAATATGTGAGAGTATTAAGGCCACAGTTAAACCACGGCCCAGGAAAGAGCAGTAAAGTTTTAGTGCTGATGGTTCATGTAGAGGCTCCACTGGCACAGTGCTCCGTCATCCTCATAAAAACAACACACACATTGGAAATGGAGCTTTATGGCCGGGGGGGCGGGGCTTAACTTTTAGTAACCCAATATCAGGGACTAAACCAAACGAGAGGACGTAAAATAGTCATCCCCTTTGATTTCCTGTGAGGGCTGTAAAGGTACTTCCATTATTGGGAAGAGGAGACTGATTGTGTCTGTAGTTGGACCGAGGAGGATAATAAGGTGTGATTTCTCTCTCTCTACATCACCTCAGCAGCTTCATGGACATTTATTCCAATGAAAAGAAAGGTTGGAAGTCTTTCTTAGGCTTTCTACAACTATTCAACATGTTTCTCTACCTGTCTATTTGATCACACATTAAAAGCAGGCAATGATGTCAATTGTAAAATGGTAAATTGTACTGATTGTAAGACGCTCTGTATAAGAGCTTCTGCCAAATGACTAAAATGTAATGAATTTCTGGCCACAGCTGCAGTAGATATCTAGAAGTGTGGACTTCACGTAGTGCCTGTTTGATAACAGCATGCTCTATGTCTCAGTACTCATTTAGGGAGGATCCTGTGAGCTCTCTGCTGGTCCCACTGGAGGAAGAGCTGTTGAAGACGACCTGTTCATACTGTGGTAAATCACATGTTCTGTTTACTAAGAGACTGACTCACAGCCTGGCCAACGTCAACAGAGATGCTCAGCGTCCACATGTTCTGTTTACTAAGAGACTGGCTCACAGCCTGGCCAACGTCAACAGAGATGCTCAGCGTCCACATGTTCTGTTTACTAAGAGACTGGCTCACAGCCTGGCCAACGTCAACAGAGATGCTCAGCGTCCACATGTTCTGTTTACTAAGAGACTGACTCACAGCCTGGCCAACGTCAACAGAGATGCTCAGCGTCCACATGTTCTGTTTACTAAGAGACTGGCTCACAGCCTGGCCAACGGCTCAACAGAGATGCTCAGCGTCCACATGTTCTGTTTACTAAGAGACTGGCTCACAGCCTGGCCAACGTCAACAGAGATGCTCAGCGTCCACATGTTCTGTTTACTAAGAGACTGGCTCACAGCCTGGCCAACGTCAACAGAGATGCTCATCGTCCACATGTTCTGTTTACTAAGAGACTGACTCACAGCCTGGCCAACGTCAACAGAGATGCTCAGCGTCCACATGTTCTGTTTACTAAGAGACTGGCTCACAGCCTGGCCAACGTCAACAGAGATGCTCAGCGTCCACATGTTCTGTTTACTAAGAGACTGGCTCACAGCCTGGCCAACGTCAACAGAGATGCTCAGCGTCCACATGTTCTGTTTACTAAGAGACTGACTCACAGCCTGGCCAACGTCAACAGAGATGCTCAGCGTCCACATGTTCTGTTTACTAAGAGACTGGCTCACAGCCTGGCCAACGTCAACAGAGATGCTCAGCGTCCACATGTTCTGTTTACTAAGAGACTGACTCACAGCCTGGCCAACGTCAACAGAGATGCTCAGCGTCCACATGTTCTGTTTACTAAGAGACTGAGCCTGGCCACAGCCTGGCCAACAGCCTGGCCAACAGAGATGCTCAGCGTCCACATGTTCTGTTTACTAAGAGACTGGCTCACAGCCTGGCCAACGTCAACAGTTCTGTTTACTAAGAGACTGACTCAGAGATGATGCTCAGCGTCCACATGTTCTGTTTACTAAGAGACTGGCTCACAGCCTGGCCAACGTCAACAGAGATGCTCAGCGTCCACATGTTCTGTTTACTAAGAGACTGGCTCACAGCCTGGCCAACGTCAACAGAGATGCTCAGCGTCCACATGTTCTGTTTACTAAGAGACTGGCTCACAGCCTGGCCAACGTCAACAGAGATGCTCAGCGTCCACATGTTCTGTTTACTAAGAGACTGACTCACAGCCTGGCCAACGTCAACAGAGATGCTCAGCGTCCACATGTTCTGTTTACTAAGAGACTGGCTCACAGCCTGGCCAACGTCAACAGAGATGCTCAGCGTCCACATGTTCTGTTTACTAAGAGACTGACTCACAGCCTGGCCAACGTCAACAGAGATGCTCAGCGTCCACATGTTCTGTTTACTAAGAGACTGGCTCACAGCCTGGCCAACGTGCTCAGCGTCCACAGAGATGCTCAGCCTGGCCAACGTCAACAGAGATGCTCAGCGTCCACATGTTCTGTTTACTAAGAGACTGGCTCACAGCCTGGCCAACGTCAACAGAGATGCTCAGCGTCCACATGGTCGGTAGTCTGAAGTCCTGGGCCTCCAGGCTGTCCTATAGTGTTGTCATGTTCAGAGAGGTGGTAGCCTGGGTTCTGTTCATTAGAGCACACTGGAGCAAAACCTTTTGCAACGGATAACTAAAATGGGCGTTTCTTATTGGACAAGTTGAGCTAGTGCCTGCTGTTTCATTTCGTCTTCTGTTTCATGACTACTTGGCACCTACAGCTACATGGCTGAATGAATTCATTTATACATTTTTATTTAACTGGGCAAGTCAGTTAAGAACAAATTTAAATTGTACAATATCAGCCTACCCCGGGCAAACCCTCCCCTAACCCGGACGATGCTGGGCCGGTTGTGGGCCACCCTGTGGGACTCCCGATCACGGCCGGTTGTGGGCCACCCTATGGGACTCCAGATCACGGCCGGTTGTGGGCCACCCTATGGGACTCCCGATCACGGCCGGTTGTGATACAGCCCGGGATCAAACCAAGGTATGTAGTGACGCCTCTAGCATTGAGATGCAGTGTCTTAGACCACTTCGCCACTCGGGAGGAAGAGACGAGATGGATGTCGGTGACTTCATATGCAGGAGATACATACTGTGTGAAGAATGATGTCGCTGTCATCACTACAGATCCCACATCTTGTTCAGCGTTTCTCTGGTCATAGTCATCTGTATAAGAGGCTATATGACATTTCCAATGCTGACGAGGCTCTTCTTTAATAGTGCTGTCTGCTGTATTCAAGAGGCCTTGCTCTCCATATTGGAGAATGTGGTCTTATCCGGCCTGCAGAACATGAATAAACTCAATCAGCCTTCCTAAGCTAAATGGCACCTCTCCTATTGACAAAGAGCTACTCTGAGCCCTCTGCCATAATGTGGACAGCATAGTGCCATGGGAGAAGGAGGCACAGACAGGAAGGAAGCTGTTTTGGAGTTTGCTTGATCAAAAATGCACTTTTTTCAATGGCAGTCTTTCCCCTTTCTATTTTAAGATAAGTGGAACAAGATACGGATTAATGTGAGTTCTGGATGTTTACAGTTTATTGTCGTTCTTTAGTTTTTGTGTCAATTTGTTTACTTCAGAAATAGTTACAACCGGTACTTCTCTTTGTGTGTTATTTTGTTTGTGAAGGTTTTATTAGATGTGGTGGATGAAGCCGTCCGTACTTTCTGCACTGATCTGTTTCAGACACATTGTCAGACATTTATAAAAGTCTTTATTACTCTGATGTTATGGTTGATTCCCTCCTTTAAACATGCTGGAACATTGTCTTTGAAGAACCACTTTACTCTGCAGTCAGTCAGTTTTCATGTGTTGTTCAGACAACAGATCGTCTTCGGTACATTCATTTGCGTTGTGTTTATAACTAATGCCAAAGTTTTTTTCACTGTTGAATGTATATTTGAAACATTGACCGTCAAAACAAACAACTTCCTTCTGTCTGTCATAGAATGATCCTGAAAATGTTTAGTCATTTGTACAATACATATCTTCCTAATGATTACTTTGTGTATTTTTTATGTGGAAACAGGTAAATGCAGTATATTTTGTAGCAGAAAGGTAGTACTCACCTTTTTGAATATGTCTGTCACTGTATCTTAACCAACACGTATTGTATTCTGTTAAATCCAGTAGTACACAATTTGACAGCTTGCCACCAGATGGCAGCATTGCTGCATCATGAACAGCAGTTAGCTGGACCAGAGGAGAGACTGTCAGGTTCACCTATTACATGGAGGGGGATTCATGACTAAATGTGGGACAAATATACACCGTTAACTAAATGTATGCCGTCAAAATATCTATGCAGCAATAATGTTATGGGGCGCTGCCTGTGTGGTTCAGATGGGAGTCAATCTGTCAATAAATCAAGTATAAATTCTTTATGATTGTCCCTACAGTTAACAGCTACGTAGTGGAGGTAGTATTTACAACTATTCACTATGTCAATATGAAAGCCTGATATTCCCTGCCATCGCCCTAATAACTCCTGTGAACTTGTGCTTGGCTTGCGGCTTCTCTATTGTCTCCATTGATTGTGTCACATCACCTCCACTTCAAGCAAACGATGGAACAAACTCCTAACCGCCGGCACTGTTCCTTATGAGAGGATCAGATTTCCACTGATACTCAGCAGCTTTTTAATTGATTCTGCGAAGGTCAGGGACTTGAGCCAGATTGATGGCATGTTTCTGTCGCTGTTCCTCACAGATCAATATAACAGTAAATACCCAGTGACCCGTCCGTCTGGGGCCCTGGTGTCTGTCTGCTTTGAGCTGCTCATAACCTGGAAGTGATGGGCCGTTAACATAACGCTGTAGGCCGCCCAGCTCTACTGCCATGGCATTGACCATATTGAATGGTGTTATAGTGTAATGCACCTTCCCATCTATATATTCATGTCTCCATCCCAAATGCCACCCTATTCCCTATGCAGTGCACTACTATTGAGCAGGTTCCTATGGGCCCTGGTGAATGGTAGTGCGCTAAATGGGGAATAGAAAGGGAAAGTAAAGGGGGAGTACCCTGCATTTAACCCCTCTGAATCAGAGAGGTGCGGGGGGTTGCCTTAATCCACATCCTGGTCTTCGGCGACCAGGGAACAATGGGTTAACTGCCTCGTTCAGGGGCAGAACCACAGATGTTTACCTTGTCAGCCCGGGGATTGGATCCAGAAGCCTTTGTGTTACTAGTCCAACCCTGTAACCAGGAAGAGCCATGTGGTATGGAACGCATCCCTTTACTGCTGTGGTCTGATTCATCACGTGACCAGCTTCATTTACCACTTCATCTATAAGAGGTTATCAATTACTTTGACCTTTTGTGGTCCGACGTACCAAGTAACACCCTGGTTCCCAGGGGATGAAGACAAAGGGAGGAGGGGCTTCAGCACAATGTTAGAAATGCAATATGTTCTATCAGCTAGTTTTTACTTCCCTGAAACTCTTAAGTTTTATATCCTCATAAATAACTCTGATTTCATTTCTCACCAGGGGTTTCGGATGGAGCTGGTCCAGATAAATACATGACCTCAAGCAGTCAGTACTACTGGTCAATGTTCTATTAGAGGGAAGTGTGTGTGTGTGTGTGTGTGTGTGTGTGTGTGTGTGTTCCATCTAAAATAAAAACATTTCTCACCAGGGGTTTGGGATAGAGCTGGTCCAGATAAATACATGACCTCAAGCAGTCAGTACTACTGGTCAATGTTCTAGTAGAGGGAAGTGTGTGTGTGTGTGTGTGTGTGTGTGTGTGTGTGTGTGTGTGTGTTCCATCTAAAATAAACACATTTCTTTTCAATGGTTGACAAGGTAACGAGTTTGTCCTGTGGAAGCCTTGGTTTTCTCAAGAGAGGTTGTCTATTATTCTACAGCTTGAGAGTTATATAGAGATGAAGGGATGAGAAAAGAAGGTGAAGAATACAGATGAACAGAGAGACCATGAGGTGGAGAATAGAACAGCAGGACAGGACAAGAATGTGATACTTGAAAATCTTCTAAAACAGTAATAACCTTGTTAACGCTCGACATTAAGTTTCCCCTGTTACTATGTAGCTAAAACAGTAATAACCTTGTTAACGCTCTACATTAAGTTTCCCCTGTTACTATGTAGCTAAAACAGTAATAACCTTGTTACTGCTCTACATTAAGTTTCCCCTGTTACTATGTAGCTAAAACAGTAATAACCTTGTTACCGCTCTACATTAAGTTTCCCCTGTTACTATGTAGCTAAAACAGTAATAACCTTGTTAATGCTCTACATTAAGTTTCCCCTGTTACTATGTAGCTAAAACAGTAATAACCTTGTTAATGCTCTACGTTAAGTTTCCCCTGTTACTATGTAGCTAAAACAGTAATAACCTTGTTAATGCTCTACATTAAGTTTCCCCTGTTACTATGTAGCTAAAACAGTAATAACCTTGTTAATGCTCTACATTAAGTTTCCCCTGTTACCTTGTAGCTAAAACAGTAATAACCTTGTTAATGCTCTACATTAAGTTTCCCCTGTTACTATGTAGCTAAAACAGTAATAACCTTGTTAATGCTCTACATTAAGTTTCCCCTGTTACTATGTAGCTAAAACAGTAATAACCTTGTTAATGCTCTACATTAAGTTTCCCCTGTTACCTTGTAGCTAAAACAGTAATAACCTTGTTAATGCTCTACATTAAGTTTCCCCTGTTACCTTGTAGCTAAAACAGTAATAACCTTGTTAATGCTCTACGTTAAGTTTCCCCTGTTACTATGTAGCTAAAACAGTAATAACCTTGTTAATGCTCTACGTTAAGTTTCCCCTGTTACTATGTAGCTAAAACAGTAATAACCTTGTTACCGCTCTACATTAAGTTTCCCCTGTTACCTTGTAGCTAAAACAGTAATAACCTTGTTACCGCTCTACATTAAGTTTCCCCTGTTACTATGTAGCTAAAACAGTAATAAGGTAATGACATAGTAAAACCTATGGAACTACGATGTCATTATAAGGTCATAGGGTTGTCAGTTTACCCTGTCATCAGTTTACCCTGTCACCAGTTTACCCTGTCATCATTTTACCCTGTCATCACCATTTTACCCTGTCATCATCAGTTTACCCTGTCATCATCAGTTTACCCTGTCATCATTTTACCCTGTCATCAGTTTACCCTGTCATCATCAGTTTACCCTGTCATCAGTTTACCCTGTCATCATCAGTTTACCCTGTCATCATTTTACCCTGTCATCATCATTTTACCCTGTCATCATTTTACCCTGTCATCATCAGTTTACCCTGTCATCAGTTTACCCTGTCGTCATCATTTTACCCTGTCATCATTTTACCCTGTAATCATCAGCTTACTCTGTCATCAGTTTACTCTGTCATCAGTTTACTCTGTCATCAGTTTACCCTGTCATCAGTTTACTCTGTCATCAGTTTACCCTGTCATCATCAGCTTACTCTGTCATCAGTTTACTCTGTCATCAGTTTACTCTGTCATCAGTTTACCCTGTCATCAGTTTACTCTGTCATCAGTTTACTCTGTCATCAGTTTACTCTGTCATCAGTTTACTCTGTCATCAGTTTACTCTGTCATCAGTTTACCCTGTCATCATCAGCTTACTCTGTCATCAGTTTACTCTGTCATCAGTTTACTCTGTCATCAGTTTACCCTGTCATCATCAGCTTACTCTGTCATCAGTTTACTCTGTCATCAGTTTACTCTGTCATCAGTTTACCCTGTCATCAGTTTACTCTGTCATCAGTTTACTCTGTCATCAGTTTACCCTGTCATCATCAGTTTACCCTGTCATCAGCTTACTCTGTCATCAGTTTACTCTGTCATCAGTTTACTCTGTCATCAGTTTACCCTGTCATCATCAGTTTACCCTGTCATCATCAGCTTACTCTGTCATCAGCTTACCCTGTCATCAGCTTACCCTGTCATCAGTTTACTCTGTCATCAGTTTACCCTGTCATCATCAGCTTACTCTGTCATCAGTTTACTCTGTCATCAGTTTACTCTGTCATCAGTTTACTCTGTCATCAGTTTACTCTGTTATCAGTTTACCCTGTCATCAGTTTACTCTGTCATCAGTTTACTCTGTCATCAGTTTACTCTGTCATCAGTTTACCCTGTCATCATCAGTTTACCCTGTCATCATCAGCTTACTCTGTCATCAGTTTACTCTGTCATCAGTTTACTCTGTCATCAGTTTACCCTGTCATCAGTTTACTCTGTCATCAGTTTACTCTGTCATCAGTTTACCCTGTCATCATCAGTTTACCCTGTCATCAGTTTACTCTGTCATCAGCTTACCCTGTCATCAGTTTACTCTGTCATCAGTTTACCCTGTCATCATCAGTTTACCCTGTCATCATCAGCTTACTCTGTCATCAGCTTACCCTGTCATCAGCTTACCCTGTCATCAGTTTACTCTGTCATCAGTTTACCCTGTCATCATCAGCTTACTCTGTCATCAGTTTACTCTGTCATCAGTTTACTCTGTCATCAGTTTACTCTGTCATCAGTTTACTCTGTCATCAGTTTACTCTGTCATCAGTTTACTCTGTTATCAGTTTACCCTGTCATCAGTTTACTCTGTCATCAGTTTACTCTGTCATCAGTTTACTCTGTCATCAGTTTACTCTGTCATCAGTTTACCCTGTCATCATCAGTTTACCCTGTCATCATCAGCTTACTCTGTCATCAGTTTACTCTGTCATCAGTTTACCCTGTCATCGTCAGTTTACCCTGTCATCAGTTTACCCTGTCATCAGTTTACCCTGTCATCAGTTTACCCTGTCATCAGTTTACTCTGTCATCAGTTTACCCTGTCATCATCAGCTTACTCTGTCATCAGTTTACTCTGTCATCAGTTTACCCTGTCATCATCAGTTTACCCTGTCATCATCAGCTTACTCTGTCATCAGTTTACTCTGTCATCAGTTTACTCTGTCATCAGCTTACCCTGTCATCAGCTTACCCTGTCATCAGTTTACTCTGTCATCAGTTTACCCTGTCATCATCAGCTTACTCTGTCATCAGTTTACTCTGTCATCAGTTTTTCCCTGTCATCAGTTTACCCTGTCATCAGTTTGCCCTGTCATCAGTTTACCCCGTCATGTTCAATTAGTTTGTTTCTATGTTATGACCTGGCTCAAAGGTTATAATGAATCAAGTGTCATCTGAACAATGTAGTTACATAGAATATATTGTAATTAGGAACAAGCAACTTCATGTAAATAGAAACCCTGTAGAGTTTAACCTTTATAATGACTCTACAACCTTTGTAGACAATAGGCTACCAGGATAAATGAGGAAATATGTTTTTTAATGTAGGAGAAAATGAGGTATAACCCTGTTAGTTACATTGTACTTACAGTCTTTGAAAGGATCCGTCCCTTTTTTCAATTTTCTCAATGTTCAAAATGTTATGTCAAGACTGCCCAAATGTGCCTTTTCAAGTTCCTAACTGTGCGCTCTCCTCAAACAATAGCATGGTATTATTTCAGTGTATTATCTACTGTAAATTGGACAGTGCCGTTAGATTAACAAGAATTTAAGCTTTCTGCCAATATCCAATATGTCTACGTCCTGGGAAATGTTCTTGGTACTGACAACCTCATGCTAATCGCATTAGCCTACGTTAGCTCAACCTCATGCTAATCCCATTAGCCTACGTTAGCTCAACCTCATGCTAATCGCATTAGCCTACGTTAGCTCAACCTCATGCTAATCCCATTAGCCTACGTTTGCTCAACCTCATGCTAATCGCATTAGCCTACGTTAGCTCAACCTCATGCTAATCCCATTAGCCTACGTTAGCTCAACCTCATGCTAATCGCATTAGCCTACGTTAGCTCAACCTCATGCTAATCCCATTAGCCTACGTTTGCTCAACCTCATGCTAATCACATTAGCCTACGTTTGCTCAACCTCATGCTAATCGCATTAGCCTACGTTAGCTCAACCTCATGCTAATCCATTAGCCTACGTTTGCTCAACCTCATGCTAATCGCATTAGCCTACGTTAGCTCAACCTCATGCTAATCCCATTAGCCTACGTTTGCTCAACCTCATGCTAATCCCATTAGCCTACGTTAGCTCAACCTCATGCTAATCGCATTAGCCTACGTTAGCTCAACCTCATGCTAATCCCATTAGCCTACGTTAGCTCAACCTCATGCTAATCCCATTAGCCTACGTTAGCTCAACCTCATGCTAATCCCATTAGCCTACGTTAGCTCAACCTCATGCTAATCCCATTAGCCTACGTTAGCTCAACCTCATGCTAATCACATTAGCCTACGTCAGCTCAACCGTCTCGTAGGGGGACCCACCGATCCTGAAGTTAACAACCAGATCTGTAATTACAATGTTGATATAAGGGATATACATGTACCTACCCAGGAGCATATCCTATGATTAGATGCCAAGTGTCTAATCATAAGAGTCGGCTGTCAAGGCAGAAAGGCTGAAAGACTGGATTAATATGAATGAGTCAGAGGGACATTTTGTCTATATTTTGTCAATCAATCATTGAGGACAGGGGCTCATGAAGAGGACAGGCTACCAGCTTCCCTCCCTCCCTCTGTCCCTCCATGCCAACTCCCTTCCTACCTTCGACCCTCCCCCCATGCCAACCCCCCTTCATCCTTCGCGCCCAACTCGACTCCCTTGGCTGTGAAGTAAATGTAACATATTTGATAGGATGACTTCCTCACATAGCATTTGAAGTACTTGTCATATGCCATCTCTAGATGTACATGAGGAAATGGATTCTGTCCCAGCTAGGGATTAGAGATGGAGATACAACTAACGAAGGGAGGGAGAGAGTTTCCTTCATAGATATATGTAAGTCCCAAATTGCACCCTATTCCCTATGTTGTGTAGTGCATGTACTTTTGACCAGAGGCCTATGGGCCCTCGTCTAAAGTAGTGCACTATTTAGGGAATAGGGTGCCTTTTGGGACACACCCTATCGGTTGCTTATTTCCATGTCTGTGGATGGCTTGGTCTTCAACGAGATGGTGATGTCAGCTTCCTCCTGATATTGAGATGGGTACTGCAGTCAACGGGGCCTCATTAACGCCACTCTGATTATGTTGTCATTGCGTTCAGTGATTATAGGTGGAAACATGCTTTCACATCTCACAGTGTTACTGCGTCTTCCCCATCATTCAGCGTCTGGCTCCCGTGACTCACATCTCACAGTGTTACTGCGTCTTCCCCATCATTCAGCGTCTGGCTCCCGTGACTCACATCTCACAGTGTTACTGCGTCTTCCCCATCATTCAGCGTCTGGCTCCCGTGACTCACATCTCACAGTGTTACTGCGTCTTCCCCATCATTCAGCGTCTGGCTCCCGTGACTCACATCTCACAGTGTTACTGCGTCTTCCCCATCATTCAGCGTCTGGCTCCCGTGACTCACATCTCACAGTGTTACTGCGTCTTCCCCATCATTCAGCGTCTGGCTCCCGTGACTCACATCTCACAGTGTTACTGCGTCTTCCCCATCATTCAGCGTCTGGCTCCCGTGACTCACATCTCACAGTGTTACTGCGTCTTCCCCATCATTCAGCGTCTGGCTCCCGTGACTCACATCTCACAGTGTTACTGCGTCTTCCCCATCATTCAGCGTCTGGCTCCCGTGACTCACATCTCACAGTGTTACTGCGTCTTCCCCATCATTCAGCGTCTGGCTCCCGTGACTCACATCTCACAGTGTTACTGCGTCTTCCTCATCATTCAGCGTCTGGCTCCCGTGACTCACATCTCACAGTGTTACTGCCTCTTCCTCATCATTCAGCGTCTGGCTCCCGTGACTCACATCTCACAGTGTTACTGCGTCTTCCCCATCATTCAGCGTCTGGCTCCCGTGACTCACATCTCACAGTGTTACTGCGTCTTCCTCATCATTCAGCGTCTGGCTCCCGTGACTCACATCTCACAGTGTTACTGCGTCTTCCTCATCATTCAGCGTCTGGCTCCCGTGACTCACATCTCACAGTGTTACTGCGTCTTCCTCATCATTCAGCGTCTGGCTCCCGTGACTCACATCTCACAGTGTTACTGCGTCTTCCTCATCATTCAGCGTCTGGCTCCCGTGACTCACATCTCACAGTGTTACTGCGTCTTCCCCATCATTCAGCGTCTGGCTCCCGTGACTCACATCTCACAGTGTTACTGCCTCTTCCTCATCATTCAGCGTCTGGCTCCCGTGACTCACATCTCACAGTGTTACTGCGTCTTCCCCATCATTCAGCGTCTGGCTCCCGTGACTCACATCTCACAGTGTTACTGCGTCTTCCCCATCATTCAGCGTCTGGCTCCCGTGACTCACATCTCACAGTGTTACTGCGTCTTCCCCATCATTCAGCGTCTGGCTCCCGTGACTCACATCTCACAGTGTTACTGCGTCTTCCCCATCATTCAGCGTCTGGCTCCCGTGACTCACATCTCACAGTGTTACTGCGTCTTCCCCATCATTCAGCGTCTGGCTCCCGTGACTCACATCTCACAGTGTTACTGCGTCTTCCTCATCATTCAGCGTCTGGCTCCCGTGACTCACATCTCACAGTGTTACTGCCTCTTCCTCATCATTCAGCGTCTGGCTCCCGTGACTCACATCTCACAGTGTTACTGCGTCTTCCCCATCATTCAGCGTCTGGCTCCCGTGACTCACATCTCACAGTGTTACTGCGTCTTCCTCATCATTCAGCGTCTGGCTCCCGTGACTCACATCTCACAGTGTTACTGCGTCTTCCTCATCATTCAGCGTCTGGCTCCCGTGACTCACATCTCACAGTGTTACTCGTCTTCCCCATCATTCAGCGTCTGGCTCCCGTGACTCACATCTCACAGTGTTACTGCCTCTTCCTCATCATTCAGCGTCTGGCTCCCGTGACTCACATCTCACAGTGTTACTGCCTCTTCCCCATCATTCAGCGTCTGGCTCCCGTGACTCACATCTCACAGTGTTACTGCGTCTTCCTCATCATTCAGCGTCTGGCTCCCGTGACTCACATCTCACAGTGTTACTGCGTCTTCCCCATCATTCAGCGTCTGGCTCCCGTGACTCACATCTCACAGTGTTACTGCGTCTTCCTCATCATTCAGCGTCTGGCTCCCGTGACTCACATCTCACAGTGTTACTGCGTCTTCCTCATCATTCAGCGTCTGGCTCCCGTGACTCACATCTCACAGTGTTACTGCCTCTTCCTCATCATTCAGCGTCTGGCTCCCGTGACTCACATCTCACAGTGTTACTGCGTCTTCCTCATCATTCAGCGTCTGGCTCCCGTGACTCACATCTCACAGTGTTACTGCGTCTTCCTCATCATTCAGCGTCTGGCTCCCGTGACTCACATCTCACAGTGTTACTGCCTCTTCCTCATCATTCAGCGTCTGGCTCCCGTGACTCACATCTCACAGTGTTACTGCGTCTTCCCCATCATTCAGCGTCTGGCTCCCGTGACTCACATCTCACAGTGTTACTGCGTCTTCCCCATCATTCAGCGTCTGGCTCCCGTGACTCACATCTCACAGTGTTACTGCGTCTTCCTCATCATTCAGCGTCTGGCTCCCGTGACTCACATCTCACAGTGTTACTGCGTCTTCCCCATCATTCAGCGTCTGGGTCCCGTGACTCACATCTCACAGTGTTACTGCGTCTTCCTCATCATTCAGCGTCTGGCTCCCGTGACTCACATCTCACAGTGTTACTGCGTCTTCCTCATCATTCAGCGTCTGGCTCCCGTGACTCATCTCACAGTGTTACTGCCTCTTCCTCATCATTCAGCGTCTGGCTCCCGTGACTCACATCTCACAGTGTTACTGCCTCTTCCTCATCATTCAGCGTCTGGCTCCCGTGACTCACATCTCACAGTGTTACTGCGTCTTCCTCATCATTCAGCGTCTGGCTCCCGTGACTCACATCTCACAGTGTTACTGCCTCTTCCTCATCATTCAGCGTCTGGCTCCCGTGACTCACATCTCACAGTGTTACTGCCTCTTCCTCATCATTCAGCGTCTGGCTCCCGTGACTCACATCTCACAGTGTTACTGCCTCTTCCCCATCATTCAGCGTCTGGCTCCCGTGACTCACATCTCACAGTGTTACTGCGTCTTCCCCATCATTCAGCGTCTGGCTCCCGTGACTCACATCTCAGTGTTACTGCGTCTTCCCCATCATTCAGCGTCTGGCTCCCGTGACTCACATCTCACAGTGTTACTGCGTCTTCCCCATCATTCAGCGTCTGGCTCCCGTGACTCACATCTCACAGTGTTACTGCGTCTTCCCCATCATTCAGCGTCTGGCTCCCGTGACTCACATCTCACAGTGTTACTGCGTCTTCCCCATCATTCAGCGTCTGGCTCCCGTGACTCACATCTCACAGTGTTACTGCGTCTTCCCCATCATTCAGCGTCTGGCTCCCGTGACTCACATCTCACAGTGTTACTGCGTCTTCCCCATCATTCAGCGTCTGGCTCCCGTGACTCACATCTCACAGTGTTACTGCGTCTTCCCCATCATTCAGCGTCTGGCTCCCGTGACTCACATCTCACAGTGTTACTGCGTCTTCCTCATCATTCAGCGTCTGGCTCCCGTGACTCACATCTCACAGTGTTACTGCCTCTTCCTCATCATTCAGCGTCTGGCTCCCGTGACTCACATCTCACAGTGTTACTGCGTCTTCCCCATCATTCAGCGTCTGGCTCCCGTGACTCACATCTCACAGTGTTACTGCGTCTTCCCCATCATTCAGCGTCTGGCTCCCGTGACTCACATCTCACAGTGTTACTGCGTCTTCCTCATCATTCAGCGTCTGGCTCCCGTGACTCACATCTCACAGTGTTACTGCGTCTTCCTCATCATTCAGCGTCTGGCTCCCGTGACTCACATCTCACAGTGTTACTGCGTCTTCCTCATCATTCAGCGTCTGGCTCCCGTGACTCACATCTCTCCATCATTCAGCGTCTGGCTCCCGTGATCTCACAGTGTTACTGCGTCTTCCTCATCATTCAGCGTCTGGCTCCCGTGACTCACATCTCACAGTGTTACTGCGTCTTCCCCATCATTCAGCGTCTGGCTCCCGTGACTCACATCTCACAGTGTTACTGCGTCTTCCTCATCATTCAGCGTCTGGCTCCCGTGACTCACATCTCACAGTGTTACTGCGTCTTCCCCATCATTCAGCGTCTGGCTCCCGTGACTCACATCTCACAGTGTTACTGCGTCTTCCCCATCATTCAGCGTCTGGCTCCCGTGACTCACATCTCACAGTGTTACTGCGTCTTCCCCATCATTCAGCGTCTGGCTCGCGTGACTCACATCTCACAGTGTTACTGCGTCTTCCCCATCATTCAGCGTCTGGCTCCCGTGACTCACATCTCACAGTGTTACTGCGTCTTCCCCATCATTCAGCGTCTGGCTCCCGTGACTCACATCTCACAGTGTTACTGCGTCTTCCCCATCATTCAGCGTCTGGCTCCCGTGACTCACATCTCACAGTGTTACTGCGTCTTCCTCATCATTCAGCGTCTGGCTCCCGTGACTCACATCTCACAGTGTTACTGCCTCTTCCTCATCATTCAGCGTCTGGCTCCCGTGACTCACATCTCACAGTGTTACTGCGTCTTCCCCATCATTCAGCGTCTGGCTCCCGTGACTCACATCTCACAGTGTTACTGCGTCTTCCTCATCATTCAGCGTCTGGCTCCCGTGACTCACATCTCACAGTGTTACTGCGTCTTCCTCATCATTCAGCGTCTGGCTCCGTGACTCACATCTCACAGTGTTACTGCGTCTTCCTCATCATTCAGCGTCTGGCTCCCGTGACTCACATCTCACAGTGTTACTGCGTCTTCCTCATCATTCAGCGTCTGGCTCCCGTGACTCACATCTCACAGTGTTACTGCGTCTTCCTCATCATTCAGCGTCTGGCTCCCGTGACTCACATCTCACAGTGTTACTGCGTCTTCCCCATCATTCAGCGTCTGGCTCCCGTGACTCACATCTCACAGTGTTACTGCCTCTTCCTCATCATTCAGCGTCTGGCTCCCGTGACTCACATCTCACAGTGTTACTGCGTCTTCCCCATCATTCAGCGTCTGGCTCCCGTGACTCACATCTCACAGTGTTACTGCGTCTTCCTCATCATTCAGCGTCTGGCTCCCGTGACTCACATCTCACAGTGTTACTGCGTCTTCCTCATCATTCAGCGTCTGGCTCCCGTGACTCACATCTCACAGTGTTACTGCGTCTTCCCCATCATTCAGCGTCTGGCTCCCGTGACTCACATCTCACAGTGTTACTGCGTCTTCCCCATCATTCAGCGTCTGGCTCCCGTGACTCACATCTCACAGTGTTACTGCGTCTTCCTCATCATTCAGCGTCTGGCTCCCGTGACTCACATCTCACAGTGTTACTGCCTCTTCCCCATCATTCAGCGTCTGGCTCCCGTGACTCACATCTCACAGTGTTACTGCGTCTTCCCTCATCATTCAGCGTCTGGCTCCCGTGACTCACATCTCACAGTGTTACTGCGTCTTCCTCATCATTCAGCGTCTGGCTCCCGTGACTCACATCTCACAGTGTTACTGCCTCTTCCTCATCATTCAGCGTCTGGCTCCCGTGACTCACATCTCACAGTGTTACTGCGTCTTCCCCATCATTCAGCGTCTGGCTCCCGTGACTCACATCTCACAGTGTTACTGCGTCTTCCCCATCATTCAGCGTCTGGCTCCCGTGACTCACATCTCACAGTGTTACTGCGTCTTCCTCATCATTCAGCGTCTGGCTCCCGTGACTCACATCTCACAGTGTTACTGCGTCTTCCTCATCATTCAGCGTCTGGCTCCCGTGACTCACATCTCACAGTGTTACTGCGTCTTCCCCATCATTCAGCGTCTGGCTCCCGTGACTCACATCTCACAGTGTTACTGCGTCTTCCTCATCATTCAGCGTCTGGCTCCCGTGACTCACATCTCACAGTGTTACTGCGTCTTCCTCATCATTCAGCGTCTGGCTCCCGTGACTCACATCTCACAGTGTTACTGCCTCTTCATCATCATTCAGCGTCAGGCTCCCGTGACTCACATCTCACAGTGTTACTGCCTCTTCCCCATCATTCAGCGTCTGGCTCCCGTGACTCACATCTCACAGTGTTACTGCCTCTTCCTCATCATTCAGCGTCTGGCTCCCGTGACTCACATCTCACAGTGTTACTGCGTCTTCCTCATCATTCAGCGTCTGGCTCCCGTGACTCACATCTCACAGTGTTACTGCCTCTTCCTCATCATTCAGCGTCTGGCTCCCGTGACTCACATCTCACAGTGTTACTGCCTCTTCCTCATCATTCAGCGTCTGGCTCCCGTGACTCACATCTCACAGTGTTACTGCGTCTTCCTCATCATTCAGCGTCTGGCTCCCGTGACTCACATCTCACAGTGTTACTGCCTCTTCCTCATCATTCAGCGTCTGGCTCCCGTGACTCACATCTCACAGTGTTACTGCCTCTTCCTCATCATTCAGCGTCTGGCTCCCGTGACTCACATCTCACAGTGTTACTGCGTCTTCCCCATCATTCAGCGTCTGGCTCCCGTGACTCACATCTCACAGTGTTACTGCGTCTTCCTCATCATTCAGCGTCTGGCTCCCGTGACTCACATCTCACAGTGTTACTGCGTCTTCCTCATCATTCAGCGTCTGGCTCCCGTGACTCACATCTCACAGTGTTACTGCGTCTTCCCCATCATTCAGCGTCTGGCTCCCGTGACTCACATCTCACAGTGTTACTGCCTCTTCCCCATCATTCAGCGTCTGGCTCCCGTGACTCACATCTCACAGTGTTACTGCGTCTTCCTCATCATTCAGCGTCTGGCTCCCGTGACTCACATCTCACAGTGTTACTGCGTCTTCCTCATCATTCAGCGTCTGGCTCCCGTGACTCACATCTCACAGTGTTACTGCCTCTTCCTCATCATTCAGCGTCTGGCTCCCGTGACTCACATCTCACAGTGTTACTGCCTCTTCCTCATCATTCAGCGTCTGGCTCCCGTGACTCACATCTCACAGTGTTACTGCGTCTTCCTCATCATTCAGCGTCTGGCTCCCGTGACTCACATCTCACAGTGTTACTGCCTCTTCCTCATCATTCAGCGTCTGGCTCCCGTGACTCACATCTCACAGTGTTACTGCCTCTTCCTCATCATTCAGCGTCTGGCTCCCGTGACTCACATCTCACAGTGTTACTGCGTCTTCCCCATCATTCAGCGTCTGGCTCCCGTGACTCACATCTCACAGTGTTACTGCGTCTTCCTCATCATTCAGCGTCTGGCTCCCGTGACTCACATCTCACAGTGTTACTGCGTCTTCCTCATCATTCAGCGTCTGGCTCCCGTGACTCACATCTCACAGTGTTACTGCGTCTTCCCCATCATTCAGCGTCTGGCTCCCGTGACTCACATCTCACAGTGTTACTGCGTCTTCCTCATCATTCAGCGTCTGGCTCCCGTGACTCACATCTCACAGTGTTACTGCGTCTTCCTCATCATTCAGCGTCTGGCTCCCGTGACTCACATCTCACAGTGTTACTGCGTCTTCCCCATCATTCAGCGTCTGGCTCCCGTGACTCACATCTCACAGTGTTACTGCCTCTTCCTCATCATTCAGCGTCTGGCTCCCGTGACTCACATCTCACAGTGTTACTGCCTCTTCCCCATCATTCAGCGTCTGGCTCCCGTGACTCACATCTCACAGTGTTACTGCGTCTTCCTCATCATTCAGCGTCTGGCTCCCGTGACTCACATCTCACAGTGTTACTGCGTCTTCCTCATCATTCAGCGTCTGGCTCCCGTGACTCACATCTCACAGTGTTACTGCCTCTTCCTCATCATTCAGCGTCTGGCTCCCGTGACTCACATCTCACAGTGTTACTGCCTCTTCCTCATCATTCAGCGTCTGGCTCCCGTGACTCACATCTCACAGTGTTACTGCGTCTTCCCCATCATTCAGCGTCTGGCTCCCGTGACTCACATAACTGTGTCAATGAAGTCGGCAAGTATTTTCACAATATTTAAAGATTCCGGCGCCTGTTGCCAAACAAAAAGCGAGTGAGACATCTGTCTTTCCAGAGAGGACAATTATTACTAAATGTTTTGCCTCAAACATTAAATGGAAGCAGCTTGAGTCCGCGGTAGTTAAATATGCTAGCCTTGGGAAATATCTTTCCTCTCGTTTGAACCAAGAACCACAGACGTCTGATACAAAGACAAACAGAAGTAAAAATGGCACCTGACTATGAGCGCTAGAATCTCTCCCAAGGACAAAGGGAGAGTAAGTTCTCACGTCCTTGTTTCAAAGCTTTCAACTTTCTTCAAAAGCTCCAAACTTTCAGCTAAATGGGGCTTTTCAATGTTTTTAGACTTCAAGGCAGTTTGTGGATCTCTTTGTACAGTGAAAACACAAACCTACGAGAGTCAACAGAAGCAATGTTCTGATCTATACCCCTCTACATCTATGTTATAGAAGCCATCAGTTCTCCTCAGGTGCCACTCAAAGCAGGACAGTTTGTGTAGGACAGACGTAGAATCAAACATAACAAGGCCTTTACAGAACACCACCACAGAACGTTGCTGTGCCACTCTCCCTCCCCTCAAGGCAACTCAACATTCAGTTTGTGGAAACAGTGTGTGAGGGACAGAAAAATGAGGAGGTATTTTAAAGAAGACTGTGACAGCATCTCTCCATATCCCTCTCCATCCGACTCAATAGGGCCCTCGTCAAGTGAACACAACAGAAGTGTTGTGGTGAAAAAGAGCAGTGACATCAGAAATGGAGTGACCCCACGCTTCTTTTGTGTTTCACTCTTCCGTGACCATCATCATCATTTAACAATACATTTCTCATTACAATCCCCCATCTCCATTCATCCCACGCTCCATCCCTCCATCCCTGCTCAACAATGTTTGTCTCTGTCATGATCTGAGTTAAGAGGAGGAGGCGTGGTGGTTCTGGATCAACATAGAAACAGCCTTTGCTCTTCTCCATCCAGCGACCTTATCGCTCTCTCTCTCCTCCACGCTCCCTCTCTCTCCCACAGTCTCCCGTGTGTCTCCCTCTCTCTCTCCTCCCACAGCTCCCTCTCTCTCCCACAGTCTCCCCACAGTGTGTCTCCCTCTCTCTCTCTCCTCCACGCTCCCTCTCTCTCCCACAGTCTCCCGTGTGTCTCCCTCTGTCTCTCCTGTGAGCTTTTCAATTAGGTAATTACATGGCTCTTGAAAGGAGACAGCCTGGACACTGGGGTTCTATTGTGAGAGCACCTGTCCCTCCCCAGACTGCAATTACCTGCCATACTAGAGAGAGAAGAGAGGGAGGGAGAGAGAGAGCGGGAAGGGAGAGGGGGAAAGAGGAGGGAGAGAGCGGGAGGGGAGGGAGGGGAGACAGGAAGAGGAGAGAGATTAGGGAGAGGAGAGGACAGGGGGAGAGAGAGAAGATAAGAACATTGTGTTGTGTCCTCCGTGCTGCCAGCGACCCAGCCAGCATCCAGGGAGAGGCGTATTCAGCAGGCCTGGTCTTCCATCAATAGCCTGGGGAGGAAGGGACTGATAGATAGATGGAGGGATGAATGAAGGGACAGAGGCAGGGGAGGAAGGGACTGATAGATAGATGGAGGGATGAATGAAGGGACAGAGGCAGGGGAGGAAGGGACTGATAGATAGATGGAGGGATGAATGAAGGGACAGAGGCAGGGGAGGAAGGGACTGATAGATAGATGGAGGGATGAATGAAGGGACAGAGGCAGGGGAGGAAGGGACTGATAGATAGATGGAGGGATGAATGAAGGGACAGAGGCAGGGGAGGAAGGGACTGATAGATAGATGGAGGGATGAATGAAGGGACAGAGGCAGGGGAGGAAGGGACTGATAGATAGATGGAGGGATGAATGAAGGGACAGAGGCAGGGGAGGAAGGGACTGATAGATAGATGGAGGGATGAATGAAGGGACAGAGGCAGGGGAGGAAGGGACTGATAGATAGATGGAGGGATGAATGAAGGGACAGAGGCAGGGGAGGAAGGACTGATAGATAGATGGAGGGATGAATGAAGGGACAGAGGCAGGGGAGGAAGGACTGATAGATAGATGGAGGGATGAATGAAGGGACAGAGGCAGGGGAGGAAGGGACTGATAGATAGATGGAGGGATGAATGAAGGGACAGAGGCAGGGGAGGAAGGGACTGATAGATAGATGGAGGGATGAATGAAGGGACAGAGGCAGGGGAGGAAGGGACTGATAGATAGATGGAGGGATGAATGAAGGGACAGAGGCAGGGGAGGAAGGGACTGATAGATAGATGGAGGGATGAATGAAGGGACAGAGGCAGGGGAGGAAGGGACTGATAGATAGATGGAGGGATGAATGAAGGGACAGAGGCAGGGGAGGAAGGGACTGATAGATAGATGGAGGGATGAATGAAGGGACGAGGCAGGGGAGGAAACAGGGATTCTGGGTTGTAGAAGAGTATGGTAACAGAGACATGACAACAGGGTTATTTTCATCCGTTTGTTTGCTTGTTGACATGTTTTCATGCTGCCTCTATTATCTATCTAGAAGACGTCCATCTGTATAGACATGGTAGAGTGATGACTACAACGTAGCTGTAGCATGCAGGGCAAACAATCCATTTCACAACCATGTTTCATTCATTCAATGTGATCCTCAGCTATTTATTTCTGTGGGGTATTCACTTCACATCTCGTTCAACTTAAACAAATGATAGTCTATATCCTAAAACACACACATTATTCAGTGTGTTAGACTAAATAATAGTAAATGATCCCCTCTGACTGAGAGTAAACGGCTCTCTGACTCCCTAGCAGGCTAATTTACACCTGGGTTCACTTTATTGTGCGCTAGCTATTGATTTTCCTTGGACACACCTGTAACGTTCTAAAGCTCTGTAAAGTCAATGCAGATTTCTGCCTGTTAGGGAGAGATTGGAGGTAGAGATCTCTCTTTCTCTCTGTGTGTGTGTGTGTGTGTGTGCATGCTTGTGAGTGAGCCTCGAGGGTGGCAACACGTGTCAATACGCCTGCCACGACTGTTCCCATGGCGATAAGGATCTACCTCCATCAATTAAACCGCTTGGACTTCCTGGTTGCAGACAGTGATGGACAGGTTCAATCTGACACATCACCATTAGGTTTTACTCTCCATCCATGGGTTTGTCTCATATTACACCATATCCCCTGGCGGTTAAGAGTGTTGGGCCAGGAACCAAAAAGTAACTGGTTCGAATCCCTGTGCCGGCAAGGTGGAACAATCTGCCGTTCTCCCCTTGAGCAAGGCAGTTAACTCCCAACAACATCTGATCCCCGGGCGTCGATGACGCAGCCCCTCCGCACCTCTCTGATTCCGAGGGGTTGGGTTAAATGAGGAAGACACATTTCAGTTGTACAGACGACTAGGTCTCCCCTTTCCCTTCTATAACATCACTGTTGACTACTGAGTCTTTCAGGTTCAAGGTGAATGGTGATGTTTGTCAAACAGGCTCAACAGTATGGCTTTAAGAGGAGGTGCTTGTACATCATAACCACGCATCCCTGATCATGCAAATGAGCTAAATGATGTCAATGGTTAAATTGATTCTAGATGGCATGTTTGGCACTGTGCCAAGCCCCTGTGTGTAATCCAATGCACTCACCAGCGATATTAGTGATGTTATCATGTTTCCACATTGTAATGTTCAGGATGTGATATCGGTCAGATGAATCGTTATCAGCAGCGTCGTATGACATTGAGGACTAACGAGGTTCTTAACGAGGTTCTTAACGAGGGATTCTGGGAATTGGAATGGAAATGGAACGGGCATAATTAGGATAGACCCAATTATCATCCATATAGAGATTCTGTTTTTAGGGGACTTAGGTTAGCAATCTACAGCTCCTTTTGACTTCTTGAGACAGACAGACAGACAGGCCATGACAGACAGACAGACAGACCATGAAAGACAGACAGACAGACCATGAGAGAGGAAGAAAGGTGTGTACAGAAGGACAGAATTCAAGTGTTGGTACACTAATGAGACGGTCTCTAGGAGACTGGATCCTATATCCACCTACTGTATGTAAAGTTAGTGAGGACACATCAGTACTTCAGTTAGTGTTTGAGGTCCCCTCAGTACTTCAGTTAGTGTTTGAGGTCTCCTCAGTACTTCAGTTAGTGTTTGAGGTCTCCTCAGTACTTCAGTTAGTGTTTGAGGTCCCCTCAGTACTTCATTTAAAGTGTTTGAGGTCCCCTCAGTACTTCATTTAAAGTGTTTGAGGTCCCCTCAGTACTTCATTTAAAGTGTTTGAGGTCGTCTCAGTACTTCAGTTAGTGTTTGAGGTCCCCTCAGTTAGTGTTTTAGGTCCCCTCAGTACTTCAGTTAAAGTGTTTGAGGTCCCCTCGGTACTTCAGTTAGTGTTTGAGGTCCCCTCGGTACTTCAGTTAGTGTGTGAGGTCCCCTCAGTACTTCAGTTAAAGTGTTTGTGGTCTCCTCAGTACTTCAGTTAAAGTGTTTGAGGTCTCCTCAGTACTTCAGGGCGATCTGTGCTCTTTGATCTGGAAGGCCTTTGAATATCCCGTCACCCTGACACGTTATATAAGATAGCAACACACACACACACACACACACAAACATACTCCCAGCTTCTCAGAACACAGCATCTTGACAAGAGGAAGAATAACTTTTTGAAGAAGAGAGGTAGAGACAGTCAGACTGACATAAAGTAAAAGATGGAAGAGATGGAGAGAGGAGACAGACACTGAGTGGCACACTGAAAGGGCTGCCTGTACCTAACCCAAAATCTCAGTTAAAAATGGAAAAGGAACACAGAGACAAACCTGAAGGATGTCAAATGTAACTGAGATCTGTGATGTTCCAAGGTCATAATCAGACTGTTTCCATCTTCCTGTATCTCAGCTCTGATGCTGATGGACCCCTCAGGACTCGGGAAGAAAGTGAGCGAGAGAGACAGAGAGAGAGACCGAGAGCGAGAGAGACAGAGAGCAAGGAGGGAAAGAGAGAAAAGGGGGAGAGTGAGAGAAAGGGAGGAGAGTGAGAGAAAGGAGAGAGAGACCGAGAGCGAGAGAGAGAAAAGGAGGAGAGTGAGAGAAAGGGAGGAGAGTGAGAGAAAGGGAGGAGAGTGAGAGAAAGGGAGGAGAGTGAGAGAAAGGGAGGAGAGAGAGAAAAGGAGGAGAGTGAGAGAAAGGAAGGAGAGTGAGAGAAAGGGAGGAGAGTGAGAGAAAGGGAGGAGAGTGAGAGAAAGGAAGGAGAAAGGGAGGAGAGAAGGAAAGAGGAGGAGAGTGAGAGAAAGGGAGGTGAGTGAGAGAAAGGGAGGAGAGTGAGAGAAAGGGAGGAGAGAAGGAAAGAGGAGGAGAGTGAGAGAAAGGGAGGAGAGTGAGAGAAAGGGAGGAGAGTGAGAGAAAGGGAGGAGAGAGAGAAAAGGAGGAGAGTGAGAGAAAGGAAGGAGAGTGAGAGAAAGGGAGGAGAGTGAGAGAAAGGGAGGAGAGTGAGAGAAAGGAAGGAGAAAGGGAGGAGAGAAGGAAAGAGGAGGAGAGTGAGAGAAAGGGAGGTGAGTGAGAGAAAGGGAGGAGAGTGAGAGAAAGGGAGGAGAGAAGGAAAGAGGAGGAGAGTGAGAGAAAGGGAGGAGAGTGAGAGAAAGGGAGGAGAGTGAGAGAAAGGGAGGAGAGTGAGAGAAAGGGGGAGAGTGAGAGAAAGGAAGGAGAGAAGGTAAGAGAAGGAGAGCGAAAGGGAGGAGTGTGAGAGAAAGGGAGGAGAGAAGGAAAGAGGAGAGGAAAGAAGAGGCTTAGAGAGAGAGAGATGCAGAAAGGAGGGAGAGAGAGATGCGGACAGAGAGAGAGAGATGCAGACAGAGAGAGAGAGATGCAGACAGAAAGAGAGAGATGCAGACAGAGAGAGAGAGAGATCACTATACGTTTTGGTCCAGGGAAGGTGTTCTATCCCTACGGAATAGGGTGCAATTTGGGGCACAATATGGGCTCTGGCCAAAAGTAGTGCACTACATAGGGAATAGGTTGCCATTTGGGACAGACGATGTACGCCACCTACTTAGTGTTCTTCTTCAAAGCCAAGATGAATAAAATCCAGCACAGCATCACACTCCATTTCCGCTAAACCTAATCATAGAAATTGCAGTTGGCATTTTTTCATGGCTCGATCCAAATTATATAATTTAATTAACATTTAGGAGGCCAGAAAGCTCCTCTCATATCTTAAATACCACAGCTAGCAAGATATAGTTATGATGTTTGATATGAGGAGATGGGAAATTAAAGGCAGTAAAACTAAGACTTATAATTTGTCTAACGTCAGGGCTTCCATCTTATTGTATTGATTGGAAGGGAGTCATCTACTACTGTAACTCTCAGCTGGAGAAATAACGATATCCAGAGTATTTTAAGATCCCATAACTCTCAATTCTTTTAAGATCCCATAGACATAAAGTGCATCGGGAAAGTATTCAGACCCCTTGACTTTTCCCACATTTTGTTACGTTAGTCTTATTCTAAAAAGTATTGAATCATTTTTTCCTCATCGATCTACACACAATACCCCATAATGACATCACAATACCCCATAATGACATCACAATAGCCCATAAAAACAGGTTTTTAGATATTTGTGCACATTTATTACAAATAAAAAACTGATACCTTATTTACATAAGTATTCAGATCCTTTGCTATGAGACTCGAAATTGAGCTCAGATGCATCCTGTTTCCATTAATCATCCTTGAGATGTTTCTATAACTTGGACTCCACCTGTGGTAAATTCAATTGATTGGACATGATTTGAAAATGCACACACCTGTCTATATAAGGTCCCACAGCTGACAGTGATTGTCAGAGCAAAAACCAAGCCATGAGGTAGAGTAGCCTAGCAGCGTAGCCTAGTGGCTAGAGCGTTGGACTAGTAACCGGAAGGTTGCGAGTTCAAACCCCCGAGCTGACAAGGTACAAATCTGTCCTTCTGCCCCTGAACAGGCAGTTAACCCACTGTTCCCAGGCCGTCATTGAAAATAAGAATATGTTCTTAACTGACTTGCCTGGTTAAATAAAGGTAAAAAAATAAATAAAAATAAAAAAGAGTGAATTGTCTGTAGAGCTCCGAGACAGGATTGTGTCGAGGCACAGATCTGGGAAAGGGTACAAAACATATCTGTAGCATTGAAGGTCCCCAAGAACATAGTGGCCTCCATTATTCTAAAGCTGGCCGACCGGCGAAATTGAGCAATTGGTGGAGAATGGCCTTTGTCAGGGTGACCAAGAACCCTCACATTTCCTCTGTGGAGATGGGAGACAACCATCTCTGCAGCACTCCACCAATCAGGCTTTTATGGTAGAGTGGCCAGACAGAAGCCTCAGTAAAAGGCACATGACAGCCTGCTTGGAGTTTGCCAAAAGGCACCTAAAGGACTCTCAGATCATGAGAAACACAACAACCTTACCATGAAATACTTACTTACAAGCCCTTAACCAAGAAGAGAAGCAAATATTTACCAAATAAACTAAAGTAAAAAAATAATGAAAAGTAACACAATAAAATAACAATAACGAGGCTATATACAGGGGGTACCGAGTCAGAGTGGTTAAGGGGTCATTTGTACAGGTTATGCATAGAGGTCATTTGTACATGTAGGTAGGGGTGAAGTGACTATGCATAGATAATAAACAGTGAGTAGCAGCAGTGTACATGTAGGTAGGGGTGAAGTGACTATACATAGATAATAAACAGTGAGTAGCAGCAGTGTACATGTAGGTAGGGGTGAAGTGACTATGGATAGATAATAAACAGCAAGTAGCAGCAGTGTACATGTAGGTAGGGTGAAGTGACTATGGATAGATAATAAACAGTGAGTAGCAGCAGTGTACATGTAGGTAGGGTGAAGTGACTATGCATAGATAATAAACAGTGAGTAGCAGCAGTGTACATGTAGGTAGGGTGAAGTGACTATGGATAGATAATAAACAGTGAGTAGCAGCAGTGTACATGTAGGTAGGGGTGAAGTGACTATGGATAGATAATAAACAGTGAGTAGCAGCAGTGTACATGTAGGTAGGGTGAAGTGACTATGGATAGATAATAAACAGTGAGTAGCAGCAGTGTACATGTAGGTAGGGGTGAAGTGACTATGGATAGATAATAAACAGTGAGTAGCAGCAGTGTACATGTAGGTAGGGGTGAAGTGACTATGCATAGATAATAAACAGTGAGTAGCAGCAGTGTACATGTAGGTAGGGTGAAGTGACTATGCATAGATAATAAACAGTGAGTAGCAGCATGTAGGTAGGGGTGAAGTGACTATGGATAGATAATAAACAGTAGTAGCAGTGTACATGTAGGTGAAGTGACTATGGATAGATAATAAACAGTGAGTAGCAGCAGTGTACATGAGGGGTGAAGTGACTATGCATAGATAATAAACAGTGAGTAGCAGCAGTGTACATGTAGGTAGGGTGAAGTGACTATGCATAGATAATAAACAGTGAGTAGCAGCAGTGTACATGTAGGTAGGGGTGAAGTGACTATGCATAGATAATAAACAGTGAGTAGCAGCAGTGTACATGTAGGTAGGGGTGAAGTGACTATGCATAGATAATAAACAGTGAGTAGCAGCAGTGTACATGTAGGTAGGGGTGAAGTGACTATGCATAGATAATAAACAGTGAGTAGCAGCAGTGTACATGTAGGTAGGGGTGAAGTGACTATGGATAGATAATAAACAGTGAGTAGCAGCAGTGTACATGTAGGTAGGGGTGAAGTGACTATGCATAGATAATAAACAGTGAGTAGCAGCAGTGTACATGTAGGTAGGGGTGAAGTGACTATGGATAGATAATAAACAGTGAGTAGCAGCAGTGTACATGTAGGTAGGGGTGAAGTGACTATGCATAGATAATAAACAGTGAGTAGCAGCAGTGTACATGTAGGTAGGGTGAAGTGACTATGGATAGATAATAAACAGTGAGTAGCAGCAGTGTACATGTAGGTAGAGGGGAAGTGACTATGGATAGATAATAAACAGTGAGTAGCAGCAGTGTACATGTAGGTAGGGTGATATGGATAGATAATAAACAGTGAGTAGCAGCAGTGTACATGTAGGTAGGGGGTGACTATGGATAGATAATAAACAGTGATGCAGCAGATAATAAACAGAGAGTAGCAGCAGTGTACATGTAGGTAGGGGTGAAGTGACTATGCATAGATAATAAACAGTGAGTAGCAGCAGTGTACATGTAGGTAGGGTGAAGTGACTATGCATAGATAATAAACAGTGAGTAACAGCAGTGTACATGTAGGTAGGGGTGAAGTGACTATACATAGATAATAAACAGAGAGTAGCAGCAGTGTACATGTAGGTAGGGTGAAGTGACTATGGATAGATAATAAACAGTGAGTAGCAGCAGTGTACATGTAGGTAGGGGTGAAGTGACTATGCATAGATAATAAACAGTGAGTAACAGCAGTGTACATGTAGGTAGGGGTGAAGTGACTATACATAGATAATAAACAGAGAGTAGCAGCAGTGTACATGTAGGTAGGGTGAAGTGACTATGGATAGATAATAAACAGTGAGTAGCAGCAGTGTACATGTAGGTAGGGGTGAAGTGACTATGCATAGATAATAAACAGTGAGTAGCAGCAGTGTACATGTAGGTAGGGGTGAAGTGACTATGCATAGATAATAAACAGAGAGTAGCAGCAGTGTACATGTAGGTAGTAGGTAGGGGTAAAGTGACTATGCATAGATAATAAACAGTGAGTAGCAGCAGTGTACATGTAGGTAGGGGTGAAGTGACTATGGATAGATAATAAACAGCGAGTAACAGCAGTGTACATGTAGGTAGGGGTAAAGTGACTATGCATAGATAATAAACAGTGAGTAGCAGCAGTGTACATGTAGGTAGGGTGAAGTGACTATGCATAGATAATAAACAGTGAGTAGCAGCAGTGTACATGTAGGTAGGGGTGAAGTGACTATGCATAGATAATAAACAGTGAGTAGCAGCAGTGTACATGTAGGTAGGGTGAAGTGACTATGCATAGATAATAAACAGTGAGTAGCAGCAGTGTACATGTAGGTAGGGGTGAAGTGACTATGCATAGATAATAAACAGTGAGTAGCAGCAGTGTACATGTAGGTAGGGTGAAGTGACTATGCATAGATAATAAACAGAGAGTAGCAGCAGTGTACATGCAGGTAGGGGTGAAGTGACTATGCATAGATAATAAACAGTGAGTAGCAGCAGTGTACATGTAGGTAGGGGTGAAGTGACTATGCATAGATAATAAACAGTGAGTAGCAGCAGTGTACATGTAGGTAGGGTGAAGTGACTATGCATAGATAATAAACAGAGAGTAGCAGCAGTGTACATGTAGGTAGGGGTAAAGTGACTATGCATAGATAATAAACAGTGAGGAGTCAGCAGTGTAGAAAACAAACGGCCGGAGGGGGGTGTCAATGTAAATAGTCCAGTGGCCATTTGATTCATTGTTCAGCAGTCTGATGGCTTGGGGGTAGAAGCTGTTCAGCAGTCTGATGGCTTGGGGGTAAAAGCTGCTCAGCAGTCTGATGGCTTTGGGGTAGCAGCTGTTCAGCAGTCTGATGGCTTGGGGGTAGAAGCTGTTCAGCAGTCTGATAGAAGCTGTTCAGCAGTCTGATGGCTTGGGGGTAGAAGCTTTTCAGCAGTCTGATGGCTTGGGGTAGAAGCTGTTCAGCAGTCTGATGGCTTGGAGGTAGAAGCTGTTCAGCAGTCTGATGGCTTGGGGGTAGAAGCTGTTCAGCAGTCTGATGGCTTGGGGGTAGAAGCTGTTCAGCAGTCTTATGGCTTGGAGATAGAAGCTGTTCAGCAGTCTTATGGCTTGGAGGTAGAAGCTGTTCAGCAGTCTTATGGCTTGGAGATAGAAGCTGTTCAGCAGTCTTATGGCTTGGGGGTAGAAGCTGTTCAGCAGTCTGATGGCTTGGGGTAGAAGCTGTTCAGCAGTCTGATGGCTTGGAGATAGAAGCTGTTCAGCAGTCTGATGGCTTGGGGGTAGAAGCTGTTCAGCAGTCTGATGGCTTGGGGGTAGAAGCTGTTCAGCAGTCTTATGGCTTGGAGGTAGAAGCTGTTCAGCAGTCTTATGGCTTGGGGGTAGAAGCTGTTCAGCAGTCTTATGGCTTGGGGGTAGAAGCTGTTATGGAGCCTTTTGGTCCTCAGCATAATGCTGTGTGGGTGTTTTTCAGTGGCAGGGACTGGGAGACTAGTCAGGATCGAGGGAAAGATGAACGGAGCAAAGTACAGAGAGATTCTTGATGAACACCTGCTCGAGAGTACTCAGGACCTCAGACTTTGGGTGAAGGTTCACCTTCCAACAGGACAACGACCCTAAGCACACAGCCAAGACAATGCAGGAGTGGCTTCGGGACAAGTCTTTGAATGTCCTTTAATTTAAAAAAAATATATATTTATCCATTATTTTACCAGGTAAGTTGACTGAGAACACGTTCTCATTTACATCAACGACCTGGGGAATAGTTACAGGGGAGAGGAGGGGGATGAATGAGAGGATCTGCAGAGAAGAATGGGAGAAACTCTCCAGGTGTGCCAAACCTGGAGCGTCATTTTAATCCATTTTAGAATAAGCCTGAAACACAACGAAATGTGAAAATAGTCGAGGGGTCTGATTAATTTCCAAATGCACTGTAACTCTCAGTGATTTAACATCACCAGGTACATAACTCTCAGTGATTTAACATCACCAGGGACATAACTCTCAGTGATTTAACATCACCAGGGACATAACTCTCAGTGATTTAACATCACCAGGGACATAACTCTCAGTGATTTAACATCACCAGGGACATAACTCTCAGTGATTTAACATCACCAGGGACATAACTCTCAGTGATTTAACATCACCAGGAACATAACTCTCAGTGATTTAACATCACCAGGGACATAACTCTCAGTGATTTAACATCACCAGGGACATAACTCTCAGTGTTTTAACATCACCAGGGACATAACTCTCAGTGATTTAACATCACCAGGGACATAACTCTCAGTGATTTAACATCACCAGGGTGCAAACCCCACCACATGATGACTGTTCATAGACACACACACACACACACACACACACACACTGTAACGTGGTGATTATAAATGGATCCAGCATGTGGTGTTCAACAGTATATAGCAGTTAATCATTGTTACCTCTGACACTAGAGGAATGCCACGGTGATTTCCAGATGACAGATATGGATGGTCTAGATGTACAGTGCAGGGTGGAGAATAATTACATTGTTTAATTGTTGTCCAAGAAGTGATGGTAATTATGCTAACCTAAACCTCATGGGACTCAACATGACATCACAAGTAAACTATGACAGATTATAGCTGGATTCAAAAAATTAAGTATTGTGCTGTGTGTCCCAAATGGCACCCTATTCACTATGTAGTGCACCACTTTAGACCAGTGACCTGGTTAAAAGTAGTGCACTCTGGGGAATAGGGTGCCATTTGGGGAGCAAACTATAAGAGCCTAATGTAGTGGATGTAAATCATGTTTCTAAGATCTCTACAAGGGAGACCCTCATCATGTCATGTTCATTGTTTTGTGTTTATCCATTCATTAACTTCTGATTGGACTTAATATCCATGGAGTTTACATTTCTCCATTAATTAGTGATGTGTTCTGTTCCAGTCGGCATTCAACATTTATTTAACATTGAACTTTTAACTTTATTTGTCATTCAACATTTAACTTTATCATTCATTGTATAACTTTATTCATCATTAAACATTTACATTTATCATTCAACATTTAACTTTATTCATCATTAAACATTTGTATTCTGTTTTTATTTTTCCGGCATCATTTCACTGAGTCAAATTCCTTTACAGTCCTTGCAAATGTATTTGGTGTATAAATGTGATTCTGAGTGGCTTGAAGGAGGAGCAGTGATTGCAGTGTCATCCGACTCACAAGACACAGGGTGGCGAGTAACTGGCAGGTGAGCCGACAGAGAGGTATTTCAGATAGTATATTGTATTCTGTTCTATACTTCTAGGATAGTAGAATGTATGTCTAAACCTCTAACTCTGTGAGTGACTCCTATTTGTCAGTGTGACGACATTATTATTTATGCCACTCTTATGGCCCACAATGCAACACATAGTATAAATCATGCATGTAATGAAACGGCCATTGCCTCAGAGACGTGTGTAGATATATCTTCATCTGTGGCTCTGTGTCTCTCCATTTTACTCCCACCTCTTTACAAGCCCACAGATGACAACAGGCCTTTTGTTTATCTGTTGTGATGTTCAATGCTGTTTGTCTATAATATTCATGACTTCCGTTCTCCTAGGCAGCGATGCCAAACACACACACACACACACACACACACACACACACACACACACACACACACACACACACACACACACACACACACACACACACACACACACAAACCACTGTCTTCCAGCCTTTTGTTTTCCTCTGCCGGTAGTGAGGACGGATGTCTTTGTCCACGTTTAATTATGGATGAATGGGAAACAATAGCAAGGTAATTGATAGCAGTTCCTCTTTGTGGTCCTCCCCCTCTCACTTTATCAGCCTCACAGCACAGCTTGTCACAATGGCCTCCTTCTTACGCCTTCACCCTTTCTACCGCATTTATTTACCAAAATAACAATTGTCCTGGTTCCGGACAGATAAGCGGTTTAATTCTGTTAACTTCTGTTATCTCATCAGTGGCGGAGGAAAATTGAAAGAGAACGGGGACATTTCCTAATTAGTGATTTTGATGTATTGTCCCCTTGGATGTGTGAGATTGGCAAACAGATTGCGCCCACAATGATCATTTGTAATTGGAAAATTGGGATTCAGAAGATATCCTTTAGATTTCTACAGGCTTTACGTTCTCTCACGTCCACTTTGTCTCGCGTCCACTTTAACTCTCCCTACATGTACATATTACCTCAATTACCTCGACAAACCGGTTCCCCTGCACATTGACTCTGTACCGGTACCCCCTGCATATAGTCTCGCTATTGTTTTTTTTACTGCTACTCTTGAATTATTTGTTACTGTTACTTATCTATTTTTTACTTAACACATGTTTTTTCTTAAAACTGCACTGTTGGTTAAGGGCTTGTAAGTAAGCATTTCACTGTAAGGTCTACACTGATGGTTAAGGGCTTGTAAGTAAGCATTTCACTGTAAGGTCTACACTGATGGTTAAGGGCTTGTAAGTAAGCATTTCACTGTAAGGTCTACACTGATGGTTAAGGGCTTGTAAGTAAGCATTTCACTGTAAGGTCTACACTGATGGTTAAGGGCTTGTAAGTAAGCATTTCACTGTAAGGTCTACACTGTTGGTTAAGGGCTTGTAAGTAAGCATTTCACTGTAAGGTCTACACTGTTGGTTAAGGGCTTGTAAGTAAGCATTTCACTGTAAGGTCTACACTGTTGGTTAAGGGCTTGTAAGTAAGCATTTCACTGTACGGTCTACACTGTTGGTTAAGGGCTTGTAAGTAAGCATTTCACTGTAAGGTCTACACTGTTGGTTAAGGGCTTGTAAGTAAGCATTTCACTGTAAGGTCTACACTGTTGGTTAAGGGCTTGTAAGTAAGCATTTCACTGTAAGGTCTACACTGTTGGTTAAGGGCTTGTAAGTAAGCATTTCACTGTAAGGTCTACACTGTTGGTTAAGGGCTTGTAAGTAAGCATTTCACTGTAAGGTCTACACTGTTGGTTAAGGGCTTGTAAGTAAGCATTTCACTGTAAGGTCTACACTGATGGTTAAGGGCTTGTATAAGCATTTCACTGTAAGGTCTACACTGTTGGTTAAGGGCTTGTAAGTAAGCATTTCACTGTAAGGTCTACACTGTTGGTTAAGGGCTTGTAAGTAAGCATTTCACTGTAAGGTCTACACTGTTGGTTAAGGGCTTGTAAGTAAGCATTTCACTGTAAGGTCTACACTGTTGGTTAAGGGCCTGTAAGTAAGCATTTCACTGTAAGGTCTACACTGTTGGTTAAGGGCTTGTAAGTAAGCATTTCACTGTAAGGTCTACACTGTTGGTTAAGGGCTTGTAAGTAAGCATTTCACTGTAAGGTCTACACTGTTGGTTAAGGGCTTGTAAGTAAGCATTTCACTGTAAGGTCTACACTGTTAGTTAAGGGCTTGTAAGTAAGCATTTCACTGTAATGTCTACCTGTTGTATTCGGCTCATGTGACAATAAAAATAAAAATTGATTTGAAAAGGAAACGGCTAACCTTTCTAGCATTACCTCAGGTAGTTAGCAAGAATGCTAATCGGAGGCTTCAATTTGATAACTGTACTGTTCATAAAATATTCACCCAGTGTTCATTAGTCTACAATGGAGCTGTTTGCTTCTTCCTCTTAGTAAGAGATGAGAAAGAGAAGGCGAGGGAGTGAGAAGGCGAGGGAAAGAGAAGGCGAGGGAGTGAGAAGGCGAGGGAAAGAGAAGGCGAGGAAAGAGAAGGCGAGGGAGTGAGAAGGCGAGGGAAAGAGAAGGCGAGGGAAAGAGAAGGCGAGGGAGTGAGAAGGCGAGGGAGTGAGAAGGCGAGGGAGAGAGAAGGCGAGGGAGAGAGAA
>NW_026288925.1:0-2500 GCF_023373465.1 Oncorhynchus keta | reverse complement strand
TTGCGGGAGACACAGACGCCGGTATTTCCGCTTATGAATCCAGCGAAGAAAGTTATGCTTTCTAACGTGCCTCCATTTGTTAGAGATGAAGTGTTAGAGCGAGAGTTATCTCGCCATGGTCAAATCGTATCTACAATAAAGAAGGTTCTTTTTGGATGCAAATCTCCATTGTTGAAACATGTCGTGTCTCATAGGAGACAAGTGCATATGATTTTAAAAAAGGACGGAGATTAACTGAATTTAGCGTTCAGCTTTAAGATTGATGGATTTGATTATGTCTTCTATGCATCTACTGAATCAATTAAATGTTTTGGCTGTGGAAGAGAGGGGCATTTGGTGCGTAGTTGTCCCGGGAATGAGCGCGCTGAGCCTGGTAGTAGCTCTAGTGCGGGTGAAACTAACGCACCACCGCGAAGGGATGAACATGCTAAGGGTGCAGGGGAAGAGAGAAGGTGGGCAGATGTGGTTGGAAAAGTAGGAGAGGAAGGCATTGTGGATACGGGGGCAATTGTGGTAGATCAGAACAAAGAGGGAGGGGAAACAGTAGGTGAGATTGCGACTGCCGTCGCTGAGGTGGTGCTGGAAAATGAAATTGGAGGTCAAGAGGAGATTGAAATAACGGAAAAGGAAGCGGATGTTTTCAAAATACCGAGGAGTAAAAGGAAGAATTTAAGGGGTGGTGAAGAGTCTAATTCTAAGAGAAAGGTAGAGATTGATAGATCAGTTGAAGATGAACAAGGTGTAGAGATGGTGGAGTTCTCTTCTGGGGAGGATAGCGAGAGTGAGTCATCTGACGCGTCACAACAATATAGTGAGATAAATGGGGTGGAAGGGAGGTATGGGATCGAGAGGATACGTCAATTTCTGAAGTTGACAAAAGGGAAGAAATATATGCAGGATTACAATGTAACTGATTTTTCCCTGAACATGAATTGTTTATTGAATCAGCAAAGTTTCTGATGTCAAAAATTACAGGGGGAAGTTTGAAAAGCCCTGAAATTGCTAGACTCAAGAAAGTGGTCACAAGAGTGATAAGTGATGTAAATTCTAAAGAAAATGAAAGAGTTCAGTTGCAGTTTTAACTCTGTAAAGAGATGTGGTGGCTGTATCTTCCTCTGTATATTTTTTTCATCCATGAGCAGTTTTAAGATTTCTTCTTTAAACGTAAATGGGGCAAGAGATGTTAAAAAAGAGCCATGGTGTCACGCCTTGGTCTTAGTATTTTGTGTTTTCTTTAATTATTTGTTCAGGCCAGGGTGTGACATGGGGTTATTGTATTTTCGTATTGGGGTTTGTAGTATTTGGGATTGCGGCTGTGTAGGGGTGTTGTATAGGCTTGGCTGCCTGAGGCAGTTCTCAATCAGAGTCAGGTGATTCTCGTTGTCTCTGATTGGGAACCGTATTTAGGTAGCCTCAGTTTCGCTTTGTATTTTGTGGGTGATTGTTCCTGTCTCTGTGTAGTTTCACCAGATAGGCTGTAATTAGGTTTCACGTTCCGTTTGTTGTTTTGTATTTTGTATAGTTATTTCATGTGTCACTTTTTCATTTATAGTCATGAGTAACCACCACGCTGCATTTCGGTCCGACTCTCTTTCGACTAACGAAGAACGCCGTTACAGAATCACCCACCACACTCGGACCGAGCAGCGTGTTAACAGGCAGCAGCGAAGGGAGGACGTTATGGACAGCAAAGGCATGGAGTATACGACGTGGGAAGAAATAGACAGGTGGGCGGCCGACCCAGAGATAATGCCGGAGCCCGCCTGGGATTCGCTGGAGCAGTGCGAAGAGGGCTATAGGCGAATGGAGTCGAAAAGAAAGACACGGCGGCGCAGAGCTAAACCCGAAAGTCACCCCCAAATATTTATTGGAGGAGGGCTCAGGGAGAGAGTAGCAGAGTCAGGAGTCAGACCTGAGCCTACTCTCCCTGTTGATTGTGAAGAGCAGCGATATAAGGACTTCTGGTCTTGGGAGATGATATTAGACGGAAGAGGACCCTGGGCTCAGCCTGGAGAATATCGCCGTCCCAAGGAAGAACTAGAGGCGGCTAAAGCGGAGAGGCGCTGGTATGAGGAGGCAGCACGGCGACGCGGATGGAAGCCCGAAAAGCAGCCCAAAAAAATATTGGGGGCTTAAAGAGAGTATGGCTATGCCAGGTAGGAGACCTGCGCAAACTCCCTGTGCTTACCGGGGGGCTAGAGAGACCGGGCAGACACCGTGTTATGCTATGGAGCGCACAGTGTTTCCAGTGCTGGTGCATAGCCCGGTGCGGTTCATACCAGCTCTTCGTATTGGCCGGGCTAGAGTGGGCATCGAGCCAGGTAAGCTTGGGCAGGCTCGCACGGTCCGGTCTATCCAGAGCCACCTCCACACACCAGTCCTCAGGTAGCAGCTCCCTGCACCAGGATTCCTGTGCGTGTCCTCTATCCAGTTCCACCAGTGCCAGCACCACGCATCAGGCCTACAGTGCGCCTCGCCTCTCCTGTGCTGTCGGAGACTC
>NW_026288924.1:0-35790 GCF_023373465.1 Oncorhynchus keta | reverse complement strand
CCTATATAGTGGTCCCTATATAGTGGTCCCTATATAGTGGTCCCTATATAGTGGTCCTATATCTATAACTCAGCAGTTGTATGTATAGTGGTTCATATATCTATAATTCAACAGTTGTATAGTGGTCTGTATATAGTGGTCCCGATATTTACAACTTGACAGAGCTTTGTTAAATCTTTCCTTCCTCTTGCAGTGGGACATTGGGACTTCAGTACAACCTCCTCCAGCACCATCATCATCATCATCATCAACATCCTCTTCTTCCACAAGCGACAGAATCTGCAGAGGGGCCGTCAGGTTGTCCAGTGGTCTCAGCTTCCTGGGAGTTGAGTATGGCTTCCAGCATGGCTCTGTACAGCTGCACAGAGGAAGGGTCTTCCCTTAGGAGAGAATCCGGGGTCACCCCCCCTCTCAGTTGGCCCACAAGCTGGTGTACCAGAGTTCCCTTGTACAGCCTAGACTCCAATAGGAAAACAACAGAGGGTTGAATTAGCTGTGTTGCTGCTGGGCTAGAAAACAATGTAAAGGAATACCACTGGTCTACTCTAAAGGTTAGAGGTTAGAGGTTAGGGTTGTTTTAGGAAGGGACACCTTACCAGGCACACTGAGGCTCAGGTAGAGGGAGACACAGCAGTTGGTTCAGGTCAAGGCCATCCCTCATGCAACGATTCCATTGGCTAAAGACGTGGGCCACACCCAGGTCTAGACTCATAGCAGGTCTCTGAATCAGCCCTCTCATCCTCTCCAACACTGGTTCCTCCTCTATGAACCCTGATACCCAAGAAGGGGAGGAGTCATTGGCTGCACTTCACGCACTTTATTTATAAATTCCAAGTTGTGTGTGGCTGTGTGTGTGTTTTCATTCATATTCTGGTCCATACCTCTCTGGCTCTTCCTCTGTCTGCAGAGCTCTCCATACACCAGTCCTAGTAGCAGGGCCTGCAGGAGAGGACGGTCTGGTTGGGGATGGGCGTGCCTCAGCCAGTAGTAGGTAACAGCCACAGGAAGTCCCAGTTGAGGTGGGACACCCTTCAAAGTGGACTGGGACACACCAACGGTCCCCAAAAATACCTCAAGCCGCTCAAAATATGGAGTCTAAGAAACAGAACAAGAGAATGAGAATCAATTTCAGAATCAACAGCAGTATGTTTATATTATACTGTGTACTACATCACATGTATACATACCTGATATACTGTATACTACATCACATGTATACATACCTGATATACTGTATACTATATCACATGTATACATACCTGATATACTGTATACTACATCACATGTATACATACCTGATATACTGTATACTATATCACATGTATACATACCTGATATACTGTATACTATATCACATGTATACATACCTGATATTCTGTATACTATATCACATGTATACATACCTGATATACTGTATACTATATCACATGTATACATACCTGATATACTGTATACTACATCACATGTATACATACCTGATATACTGTATACTATATCACATGTATACATACCTGATATACTGTATACTATATCACATGTCTACATACCTGATATACTGTATACTATATCACATGTATACATACCTGATATACTGTATACTATATCACATGTATACATACCTGATATACTGTATACTATATCACATGTCTACATACCTGATATACTGTATACTATATCACATGTATACATACCTGATATACTGTATACTATATCACATGTCTACATACCTGATATACTGTATACTATATCACATGTATACATACCTGATATACTGTATACTATATCACATGTCTACATACCTGATATACTGTATACTATATCACATGTATACATACCTGATATACTGTATACTATATCACATGTATACATACCTGATATACTGTATACTACATCACATGTCGACATACCTGATATACTGTATACTATATCACATGTATACATACCTGATATACTGTATACTATATCACATGTCTACATACCTGATATACTGTATACTATATCACATGTATACATACCTGATATACTGTATACTACATCACATGTATACATACCTGATATACTGTATACTATATCACACGTATACATACCTGATATACTGTATACTATATCACATGTCTACATACCTGATATACTGTATACTATATCACATGTATACATACCTGATATACTGTATACTATATCACATGTCTACATACCTGATATACTGTATACTATATCACATGTATACATACCTGATATACTGTATACTATATCACATGTCTACATACCTGATATACTGTATACTATATCACATGTATACATACCTGATATACTGTATACTATATCACATGTCGACATACCTGATATACTGTATACTATATCACATGTATACATACCTGATATACTGTATACTATATCTCATGTCTACATACCTGATATACTGTATACTATATCACATGTCTACATACCTGATATACTGTATACTATATCACGTCTACATACCTGATATACTGTATACTATATCACATGTATATATAACTTATAACTGTATACTATATCACATGTATATATAATTTATAACTGTATACTATATCACATGTCAACATACCTGATCCAGTGTGTCCAGCTGCAGCTGTTGTGCAGCACTGGGCAGGATGGCTGTAACCATGCTGCTGGTCAGGTTCTTCCCTTCCCTGTCATACTCCTCCACTTTCCCCCCTTCACCCAGCAGCAGCCCGTAGAATACCTGCCGTATGGGCCGAGAGGTGATGTTCCCACTGGGTAAGCTGTGATCTTCCACTTGGATACCCTGTATCACTGGCCTCCGCTGCAGAATGTATATCATGTAGGGGGGAAGTGTCCCCTTCGTCAACGGCAGCAGGGTCCAGTCTGGAAGGACACTCAGATGGTTTGGGAGAAGGCCGGGATCAGGAGCCTCGCCATCATTGAAGAAACGCTCCAGGCATTCGGGTTGAATCTGGTATGTTTCTATGCCCTGAGAGAGGGCCTGGAGGGCAGCATCCATGTTGTTTTCCCCATGACCAATGAGGAGCGGCACATTGTCCAAGGCCTCCTGCTTCTCCTGGAAACTGGCCAGCCATTTCAGCAACTTGTTTAAAAAGACAACCCCTTCCCAAGCACAAAAAATCAACACACATATATATATATATATAAAATAAAGCAGGCATTGGTGGCGCTACAAAGTATTAACTTAAGGGGGCTGAATATTTTTGCACGCCCAATTTTTCAGTTTTTGAATTGTTAAAAAAGTTTGAAATATCCAATAAATGTCGTTCCACTTCATGATTGTGTCCCACTTGTTGTTGATTCTTCACAAAAAAATACAGTTTTATATCTTTATGTTTGAAGCCTGAAATGTGGCAAAAGGTCGCAAAGTTCAAGGGGGCCGAATACTTTCGCAAGGCACTGTATATATATAAAATAAAGCAGGTATTGAATATCCCTTTGAGCATCAATTACACCAGTTATTAATTACACTTCGGATGGTGTATCAATACACCCAGTTACTACAAAGATAAAGGTATCCTTCCTAACTCAGTTGCCAGAGAGGAAGGAAACCGCTCAGGGATTTCACCTTGAGGTCAATGGTGACGATAATGGCTGTGATAGGAGAAAACTGAGGATCAACAACATTGTAGTTATTCCACAATAGTAACCTAATTGACAGAGTGAAAAGAAGGAAGCCTGTACAGCAGGGATCTCCAACCTTTTCTAGCATGACAGCTACATAAAGAAAATGGATTGTCACGAGCTACTCATTTTTTTAAATAGCCTTCAAATCGTCAAATTCTTCTCCTCTCCTCAACCCCTGCAACTCTTCCCCTGTTCCTTGTACAAGAGATGTGTTTTCTGGTCAAATATAGTGTTATAATATATATATATATATAATATTATGGGGTATTGTGATGTCATTATGGGGTATTGTGATGTCATTATGGGGTATTGTGGTATTGTTATAATATATATAATATAGTGTTTATAATAGTCAAATAACAACTCTAAGGGGGCCCTATAAAATGTTATTTTGAATTATTCCAAATTCTGTTTTTTACTCTCAATATTACAATTATTCAGAGAGAAAAAAAACGGAAATTGATGTTCTGAGTCCAACAAATGTTAAAAAAAAACTGTAATTCCCCTTTAATTGTACATCTAGCAGGAGAGGAATGTATTGGTTAGCAATGTTTCTGCTGTTAGGCCTACTGCTGCAGCACATCATGGCACAGGCTGCTAAACAATGGCCTCCTAATTTATGCAAATGATATACACTACCGTTCAAAAGTTTGGGGTCACTTAGAAATGTCCTTGTTTTTGAAAGAAAAACATAAAATTGATCAGAAATACAGTGTAGAAAATGTTAATGTTGTAAATGACTATAGGAGCTGGAAACGGAAGATTTGTTATGGAATATCTACGTAGGCGTACAGAGGCCCATTATCAGCAACCATCACTCCTGTGTTCCAATGGCACGTTGTGTTAGCTAATCCAAGTTTATCATTTTAAAAGGCTAATTGATCATTAGAAAACCCTTTCGCCATTATGTTAGAAGAGTTGAAAACTGTTGTACTGATTAAAGAAATAATAAAACTGGCTTTCTTTAGACTAGTTGAGTATCTGGAGCATCAGCATTTGTGGGTTCGATTACAGGCTCAAAATGGCCAGAAACTCGTCCGTCTATTCTGGTTCTGAGAAATGAAGACTATTCCATGCGAGAAATTGCCAAGAAACTGAAGATCTCGTACAACGCTGTGTACTACTCCCTTCACAGAACAGCGCAAACTGTCTCTAACCAAAATAAAAAGAGGAGTGGGAGGCCCCGGTGCACAACTGAGCAAGAGGACAAATACATTAGAGAGTCTAGTTTGAGAAACAGAAGGCTCACAAGTCCTCAACTGGAAGCTTAATTAAATAGTACCCTTCAACCACGTCAACAGTGAAGAGGCGACTCCGGGATGCTGACCTTCTAGGCATTTCACTGTAAGGTCTACACATGTTGTATTCGGCACATGTGACTAATACATTTGATTTAAGTCAAGGTCAGAATATGCCGTAGACACACCTTAAATGATTTGATCTCCACAACGAATTACATTATCATGTTGTCATAAATTGAAACATTGTCATGTTTAAATTCATGGTAAGACAACAAAAAGAGAGAATAGTACATGAAAAAGGGAATTATGTTCCATTGACACGCGCTTAACTTGGGTCTTAATCGGCCCTCATTAGGAGGAATGTATTATATAAAACGTTTTCTATTCCATCTGACTTGGAAATGAAACCTCTTAACAGACAAGCTGCTGCACACAATTGGTAAAAACTTGTTGGGTTGGTTGGTGTCTGGATCTGGAGCCCAAACTGGTTGAGTTGGTTGGTAAGGGCAGGTATAAGCTACGGACAATGAACACAATCACATTTTATCAATGGAAATGTGAATGCACAGAAATACCGTCACGAGATTCCAAGGCCCTTTGTCATGCCATTCATCCAAATTATGTTTCAGCCACAAGTATCAAGGATCTGTACACATTGTGTGTGTATGTGCGTGTGCGTGCGCATGCGTGTGAGAGAGAGAGAGAGAGAGAGAGAGAGAGAAAGAGAGAGAGAGAGAGAGAGAGAGAGAGAGAGAGAGAGAGAGAGAGAGAGAGAGAGAGAGACAGAGAGAGAGAGAGAGAGAGAGAGAGAGAGAGAGAGAGAGAGAGAGAGAGAGAGAGAGAGAAAGAGAAGAGAGAGAGAGAGAGAGAGAGAGAGAGAGAGAGAGAGAGAGAGAGAGAGAGAGAGAGAGAGAGAGAGAGAGAGAGAGAGAGAGAGAGAGAGAGAGAGAGAGAGAGAGAGAGAGAGAGAGAGAGAGAGAGAGAGAGAGAGAGAGAGAGAGAGAGAGAGAGAGAGAGAGAGAGAGAGAGAGAGAGAGAGAGAGAGAGAGAGAGAGAGAGAGAGAGAGAGAGAGAGAGAGAGAGAGAGAGAGAGAGAGAGAGAGAGAGAGAGAGAGAGAGAGAGAGAGAGAGAGAGAGAGAGAGAGAGACAGAGAGAGAGAGAGAGAGAGAGAGAGAGAGAGAGAGAGAGAGAGAGAGAGACAGAGAGAGAGAGAGAGAGAGAGAGACAGAGAGAGAGAGAGAGAGAGAGAGAGAGAGAGACAGAGAGAGAGAGAGAGAGAGAGAGAGAGAGAGAGAGAGAGATTTCATATGGTAAAGTCCACTATGTTGTGAGCTGCTGCTTGCATTTGACCAGTTGTCTCAGATAAACAGAATGAATGTCAGTGGTCTGTTTTCTGATTTCAGTCACAACCAGTCAAATGTTTTAGAACACCTACTCACTCAAGTGTTTTTCTTTATTTTTTTTACAATGTTCTACATTGTAGAATAATAGTGAAGACATCAAAACTATGAAATAACACGTATGGAATCAGTAACCAAACAAGGGTTAAACAAATCAAAATATATTTTATATTTGAGATTCTTCAAATAGCCAACCTTTGCCTTGACGACAGCTACAATATTATTGTAGCGATCCTTGAGCCACCTAACAATTCCCACCAAGTGGGTTAACCCTGTTGGCACAACACGTAGGGTGTTGCCTTTCACGTCATCTACCTGGGTTCGCACCACCATTCAATACAGTATTTTATATATAAATATTATTATTTGTTATTAATTAACTAGGCAAGTCAGTTCAGACCTAATTCTTTTTTACAATTTTTTACAATGACGCCCTAAGAACAGTGGGTTAACTGCGTTGTTCAGGGGCAGAACGACAGATTTTTACCATGTCAGCTCGGGAATTCGATCTAGCAACCTTTCGGTTACTTGCCCAACGCTCTAATCACTAGGCTACCTGCCGTCCCTACACTCTAACCACTAGGCTACCTGCCGTCCCTACACTCTAACCACTAGACGACCTGCCGTCCCTACACTCTAACCACTAGACGACCTGCCGCCAAAAATGCATCTGTAGTAGTTATGTTTACTTCGGTATACGCGTAATATGTTCAAACTTACTTGGCTTTCGTTTGGGTTCCATCGGCGAGTTGTCTTTCCACCTGATGGGAAAGCCCATCTTATCCAAGTTGACATAGTCATTTCCTGCGATGGCACCGAAGACTGGGAGAAGCTGTCTGTTGATGTTGAAGTGTCTGCAGAAGCTTGTTGTGGTGTACAGCTTGCAGGGGATGTCATTTTGCACTGACGCGTTCTGCCACTGAAAATGGGACATGGGAAGAAATCCAGCTTGGATGTCAAAAATATAAAAGTCATTGTCATTGGACAGGACCGGACAGTTCCACCTTTGAGCCAGTGAGGCTATTTCTTGGTCTGCCTCAGAAAGGGCCTGTGCGAACGGGACCCCTAAGCTGGAAAGGACCTCTTTAAAGACTTGTCTGGCAAGGGTTGGTATTAACCTGGCCCCTTGAAGCCCCTTGAAGCCCCTCGAAGCCCCTCGAAGCTCCTCAAAGCCCATTGAAGCCCCTCGAAGCCCCTTGGACAACATGTTGGCTGTGTCGATCTTTGATTCAGCTCGTTTTCTGAGAGTTTCAAACTTTTTGTCGGTGGGGTCGGAGCCTCCGTCTATAATCACATAAGGTTCAATGCCGCAATCTCTCAGCGCCTTGAAGAACTTGCAGACCTGGTCCTCAAAATCCCCTCCATGCTGCTGATCCACACTTGAGTTAAAATAAAGAAAGTGGAATATATTACTACCATCTATGACCACCTTGCTGTTTCTGAAATGACCATCTTTTAAAAGTGTTCCACACTGATCTATGAAGCTGGTCAAACCCTGGATACCCATGATGAGCTTCTTCTAGGATATGATGTCTTTGTAAGTGAAGAGTCACAATGGAAGATCACAGGACTATTTATAGCATCGTCACAATGGAAGGACTTAAGTTTCCCTTTCAATACGTCATCTCCCTAATCTCTGTATGGTCACTTGCTGAGCAGGTCTAGACTAGTTTATGGGGAATCCAATATGATGGTGGTGGTGTGGGCTACCATGGTGGTGGTGGTGTGGGCTACCATGGTGGTGGTGTGGACTACCATGGTGGTGGTGGTGTGGGCTACCATGGTGGTGGTGGTGTGGGCTACCATGGTGGTGGTTGTGTGGGCTACCATGGTGGTGGTGGTGTGGACTACCATGGTGGTGGTGGTGTGGACTACCATGGTGGTGGTGTGGACTACCATGGTGGTGGTGGTGTGGGCTACCATGGTGGTGGTGTGGACTACCATGGTGGTGGTGTGGACTACCATGGTGGTGGTGTGGACTACCATGGTGGTGGTGGTGTGGACTACCATGGTGGTGGTGTGGACTACCATGGTGGTGGTGTGGACTACCATGGTGGTGGTGTGGACTACCATGGTGGTGGTGTGGACTACCATGGTGGTGGTGTGGACTACCATGGTGGTGGTTGTGTGGACTACCATGGTGGTGGTGGTGTGGACTACCATGGTGGTGGAGTGGACTACCATGGTGGTGGTGTGGACTACCATGGTGGTGGTGGTGTGGACTACCATGGTGGTGGTGTGGACTACCATGGTGGTGGTGTGGACTACCATGGTGGTGGTGTGGACTACCATGGTGGTGGTGGTGTGGACTACCATGGTGGTGGTGTGGACTACCATGGTGGTGGTGTGGACTACCGTGGTGGTGGTGTGGGCTACCATGGTGGTGGTTGTGTGGACTACCATGGTGGTGGTGGTGTGGACTACCATGGTGGTGGTGGTGTGGACTACCATGGTGGTGGTTGTGTGGACTACCATGGTGGTGGTGGTGTGGACTACCATGGTGGTGGTGTGGACTACCGTGGTGGTGGTGTGGACTACCATGGTGGTGGTGTGGACTACCGTGGTGGTGGTGTGGGCTACCATGGTGGTGGTTGTGTGGACTACCATGGTGGTGGTGGTGTGGACTACCATGGTGGTGGTGGTGTGGACTACCATGGTGGTGGTTGTGTGGACTACCATGGTGGTGGTGTGGGCTACCATGGTGGTGGTGGTGTGGGCTACCATGGTGGTGGTGTGGACTACCATGGTGGTGGTGTGGACTACCATGGTGGTGGTGGTGTGGACTACCATGGTGGTGGTGGTGTGGACTACCATGGTGGTGGTGTGGGCTACCATGGTGGTGGTGGTGTGGACTACCATGGTGGTGGTGTGGACTACCATGGTGGTGGTTGTGTGGACTATCATGGTGGTGGTGGTGGTGTGGACTACCATGGTGGTGGTGTGGACTACCATGGTGGTGGTGGTGTGGACTACCATGGTGGTGGTGTGGGCTACCATGATGGTGGAGGTGTGGACTACCATGGTGGTGGTGTGGACTACCATGGTGGTGGTTGTGTGGACTATCATGGTGGTGGTGGTGGTGTGGACTACCATGGTGGTGGTGTGGACTACCATGGTGGTGGTGGTGTGGACTACCATGGTGGTGGTGTGGACTACCATGGTGGTGGTGGTGTGGACTACCATGGTGGTGGTGGTGGTGTGGACTACCATGGTGGTGGTGTGGACTACCATGGTGGTGATGGTGGTGTGGACTACCATGGTGGTGGTGGTGTGGACTACCATGGTGGTGGTGGTGTGGACTACCATGGTGGTGATGGTGGTGTGGACTACCATGGTGGTGGTGGTGTGGACTACCATGGTGGTGATGGTGGTGTGGACTACCATGGTGGTGGTGGTGTGGACTACCATGGTGGTGGTGGTGTGGACTACCATGGTGGTGGTGGTGGTGTGGACTACCATGGTGGTGGTGGTGTGGACTACCATGGTGGTGATGGTGGTGTGGACTACCATGGTGGTGGTGGTGTGGACTACCATGGTGGTGGTGGTGTGGACTACCATGGTGGTGATGGTGGTGTGGACTACCATGGTGGTGGTGGTGTGGACTACCATGGTGGTGGTGGTGTGGACTACCATGGTGGTGATGGTGGTGTGGACTACCATGGTGGTGGTGGTGGTGTGGACTACCATGGTGGTGGTGGTGTGGACTACCATGGTGGTGGTGTGGACTACCATGGTGGTGGTGTGGACTACCATGGTGGTGGTGTGGACTACCATGGTGGTGGTGGTGTGGACTACCATGGTGGTGATGGTGGTGTGGACTACCATGGTGGTGGTGGTGGTGGTGTGGGCTACCATGGTGGTGGTGGTGTGGACTACCATGGTGGTGGTGGTGGTGGTGTGGACTACCATGGTGGTGGTGGTGTGGACTACCATGGTGGTGGTGGTGGTGTGGACTACCATGGTGGTGGTGGTGTGGACTACCATGGTGGTGGTGGTGTGGACTACCATGGTGGTGATGTGGGCTACCATGGTGGTGGTGTTGTGGGCTACCATGGTGGTGGTGGTGTGGGCTACCGTGGTGGTGGTGGTGTGGGCTACCATGGTGGTGGTGTGGGACTACCATGGTGGTGATGTGGGCTACCGTGGTGGTGGTGTGGACTACCGTGGTGGTGTGGGCTACCATGGTGGTGGGTGTGGTCTGGTCAAATCCTTGATGTACATTCTGTAAAACTTTAATAAAATATACACCATTTTTTTAAATACATGTGGACATGGACTGAAGAGTTTCAGTCACATGACAATCTACATCATCATTACAATGGATGGGTTTCTCTTTGGTTAAGTTTCTCTTTCCGAAAACCTAACAGGGAAACGCCCTGGAAGAGGAATGTATTATGGAAACACTGGTCATCACATGATCACTTAGACACTGTCAGGTAACTGACTTACCTTGTCTAGTTTTCTGTTGCATCTTATTTGTGAATGAAACCTCCGCAACTGATAAACTGCTACACACTATTTTAAAACATGTGGGGGTTGGTTGACAAAGGCCTGTATTTAGTTTAGATGGTGGTGGTGGTGTGGGCTACCATGCTGGTGGTGGTGGTGTGGGCTACCATGCTGGTGGTGGTGGTGTGGGCTACGATGGTGGTGGTGGTGGTGGTGTGGGCTACCATGGTAGTGGTGGTGGTGGTGTGGGCTGCCATGGTGGTGGTGGTGGTGGTGTGGGCTACGATGGTGGTGGTGGTGGTGGTGTGGGCTACCATGGTAGTGGTGGTGGTGGTGTGGGCTGCCATGGTGGTGGTGGTGGTGGTGTGGGCTGCCATGGTGGTGGTGGTGGTGTGGGCTACGATGGTGGTGGTGGTGGTGGTGTGGGCTGCCATGGTGGTGGTGGTGGAGTGGGCTGCCATGGTGGTGGTGGTGGTGTGGGCTACCATGGTAGTGGTGGTGGTGTGGGCTACCATGGTGGTGGTGGTGGTGGTGTGGGCTGCCATGGTGGTGGTGGTGGTGTGGGCTACGATGGTGGTGGTGGTGGTGGTGTGGGCTACCATGGTGGTGGTGGTGGAGTGGGCTGCCATGGTGGTGGTGGTGGTGTGGGCTACCATGGTGGTGGTGGTGGTGTGGGCTGCCATGGTGGTGGTGGTGGAGTGGGCTGCCATGGTGGTGGTGGTGGTGTGGGCTACGATGGTGGTGGTGGTGGTGGTGTGGGCTACCATGGTGGTGGTGGTGGAGTGGGCTGCCATGGTGGTGGTGGTGGTGTGGGCTACGATGGTGGTGGTGGTGGTGGAGTGGGCTGCCATGGTGGTGGTGGTGGTGTGGGCTACCATGGTAGTGGTGGTGGTGTGGGCTACCATGGTAGTGGTGGTGGTGTGGGCTACCATGGTAGTGGTGGTGGTGGAGTGGGCTGCCATGGTGGTGGTGGTGGTGTGGGCTACCGTGGTAGTGGTGGTGGTGTGGGCTACCATGGTAGTGGTGGTGGTGTGGGCTACCATGGTGGTGGTGGTGGTGGTGTGGGCTACGATGGTGGTGGTGGTGGTGGTGTGGGCTGCCATGGTGGTGATGGTGGTGTGGGCTGCCATGGTGGTGGTGGTGGTGTGGGCTACCATGGTAGTGGTGGTGGTGTGGGCTACCATGGTAGTGGTGGTGGTGGAGTGGGCTGCCATGGTGGTGGTGGTGGTGTGGGCTACCATGGTAGTGGTGGTGGTGTGGGCTACCATGGTAGTGGTGGTGGTGTGGGCTACCATGGTAGTGGTGGTGGTGTGGGCTACCATGGTAGTGGTGGTGGTGGAGTGGGCTGCCATGGTGGTGGTGGTGGTGGTGTGCTACCATGGTAGTGGTGGTGGTGTGGGCTACCATGGTAGTGGTGGTGGTGTGGGCTACCATGGTGGTGGTCGTGTGGGCTAACGTTGTGGTGGTTGTGGTGTGAGCTACCATGGTGTTGGTGGTGTGGGCTACCATGTTGGTGGAGGTGGTGTGGGCTACCATGGTGGTGGTGGTGGTGTGGGCTACCATGGTGGTGGTGATGGTGTGGGCTACCATGGGAGTGGTGGTGGTGGTGGTGGTGTGGGCTACCATGGTAGTGGTGGTGGTGTGGGCTACCATGGTAGTGGTGGTGGTGCGGGCTACCATGGTGGTGTGGGCTACCATGGTGGTGGTCGTGTGGGCTACCGTGGTGGTGGTGGTGTGGGCTACCGTGGTGGTGGTTGTGGTGTGGGCTACCATGGTGGTGGAGGTGTGGGCTACCGTGGTGGTGGTGGTGTGGGCTACCGTGGTGGTGGTTGTGGTGTGGGCTACCATGGTGGTGGAGGTGTGGGCTACCGTGGTGGTGGTGGTGTGGGCTACCATGGTGGTGGGGGTGTGGGCTACCGTGGTGGTGGTGGTGTGGGCTACCGTGGTGGTGGTGGTGTGGGCTACCATGTTGGTGGAGGTGGTGTGGGCTACCATGGTGGTGGTTGTGTGGACTACCATGGTGGTGGTGGTGTGGACTACCATGGTGGTGGTGTGGACTACCGTGGTGGTGGTGTGGACTACCATGGTGGTGGTGTGGACTACCGTGGTGGTGGTGTGGGCTACCATGGTGGTGGTTGTGTGGACTACCATGGTGGTGGTGGTGTGGACTACCATGGTGGTGGTGGTGTGGACTACCATGGTGGTGGTTGTGTGGACTACCATGGTGGTGGTGTGGGCTACCATGGTGGTGGTGGTGTGGGCTACCATGGTGGTGGTGTGGACTACCATGGTGGTGGTGTGGACTACCATGGTGGTGGTGGTGGTGTGGACTACCATGGTGGTGGTGTGGACTACCATGGTGGTGGTGGTGTGGACTACCATGGTGGTGGTGTGGGCTACCATGGTGGTGGTGGTGTGGACTACCATGGTGGTGGTGTGGACTACCATGGTGGTGGTTGTGTGGACTATCATGGTGGTGGTGGTGGTGTGGACTACCATGGTGGTGGTGTGGACTACCATGGTGGTGGTGGTGTGGACTACCATGGTGGTGGTGTGGGCTACCATGATGGTGGTGGTGTGGACTACCATGGTGGTGGTGTGGACTACCATGGTGGTGGTTGTGTGGACTATCATGGTGGTGGTGGTGGTGTGGACTACCATGGTGGTGGTGTGGACTACCATGGTGGTGGTGGTGTGGACTACCATGGTGGTGGTGTGGACTACCATGGTGGTGGTGGTGTGGACTACCATGGTGGTGGTGGTGGTGTGGACTACCATGGTGGTGGTGTGGACTACCATGGTGGTGGTGGTGTGGACTACCATGGTGGTGGTGGTGTGGACTACCATGGTGGTGATGGTGGTGTGGACTACCATGGTGGTGGTGGTGTGGACTACCATGGTGGTGATGGTGGTGTGGACTACCATGGTGGTGGTGGTGTGGACTACCATGGTGGTGGTGGTGTGGACTACCATGGTGGTGGTGGTGGTGTGGACTACCATGGTGGTGGTGGTGTGGACTACCATGGTGGTGATGGTGGTGTGGACTACCATGGTGGTGGTGGTGTGGACTACCATGGTGGTGGTGGTGTGGACTACCATGGTGGTGATGGTGGTGTGGACTACCATGGTGGTGGTGGTATGGACTACCATGGTGGTGATGGTGGTGTGGACTACCATGGTGGTGGTGGTGGTGTGGACTACCATGGTGGTGGTGGTGTGGACTACCATGGTGGTGGTGTGGACTACCATGGTGGTGGTGTGGACTACCATGGTGGTGGTGGTGTGGACTACCATGGTGGTGATGGTGGTGTGGACTACCATGGTGGTGGTGGTGGTGGTGTGGGCTACCATGGTGGTGGTGGTGTGGACTACCATGGTGGTGGTGGTGGTGGTGTGGACTACCATGGTGGTGGTGGTGTGGACTACCATGGTGGTGGTGGTGGTGTGGACTACCATGGTGGTGGTGGTGTGGACTACCATGGTGGTGGTGGTGTGGACTACCATGGTGGTGATGTGGGCTACCATGGTGGTGGTGTTGTGGGCTACCATGGTGGTGGTGGTGTGGGCTACCGTGGTGGTGGTGGTGTGGGCTACCATGGTGGTGGTGTGGGCTACCATGGTGGTGATGTGGGCTACCGTGGTGGTGGTGTGGACTACCGTGGTGGTGTGGGCTACCATGGTGGTGGGTGTGGTCTGGTCAAATCCTTGATGTACATTCTGTAAAACTTTAATAAAATATACACCATTTTTTTAAATACATGTGGACATGGACTGAAGAGTTTCAGTCACATGACAATCTACATCATCATTACAATGGATGGGTTTCTCTTTGGTTAAGTTTCTCTTTCCGAAAACCTAACAGGCAAACGCCCTGGAAGAGGAATGTATTATGGAAACACTGGTCATCACATGATCACTTAGACACTGTCAGGTAACTGACTTACCTTGTCTAGTTTTCTGTTGCATCTTATTTGTGAATGAAACCTCCGCAACTGATAAACTGCTACACACTATTTTAAAACATGTGGGGGTTGGTTGACAAAGGCCTGTATTTAGTTTAGATGGTGGTGGTGGTGTGGGCTACCATGCTGGTGGTGGTGGTGGTGTGGGCTACCATGGTGGTGGTGGTGGTGTGGGCTACCATGGTGGTGGTGGTGGTGTGGGCTACCATGGTGGTGGTGGTGGTGGTGTGGGCTGCCATGGTGGTGGTGGTGGTGTGGAATACCATGGTAGTGGTGGTGGTGTGGGCTACGATGGTGGTGGTGGTGGTGGTGTGGGCTGCCATGGTGGTGGTGGTGGAGTGGGCTGCCATGGTGGTGGTGGTGGTGTGGGCTACCATGGTAGTGGTGGTGGTGTGGGCTACCATGGTAGTGGTGGTGGTGTGGGCTACCATGGTAGTGGTGGTGGTGGAGTGGGCTGCCATGGTGGTGGTGGTGGTGTGGGCTACCATGGTAGTGGTGGTGGTGTGGGCTACCATGGTAGTGGTGGTGGTGTGGGCTACCATGGTAGTGGTGGTGGTGTGGGCTACCATGGTAGTGGTGGTGGTGGAGTGGGCTGCCATGGTGGTGGTGGTGGTGTGGGCTACCATGGTAGTGGTGGTGGTGTGGGCTACCATGGTAGTGGTGGTGGTGTGGGCTACCATGGTGGTGGTCGTGTGGGCTAACGTTGTGGTGGTTGTGGTGTGAGCTACCATGGTGTTGGTGGTGTGGGCTACCATGTTGGTGGAGGTGGTGTGGGCTACCATGGTGGTGGTGGTGGTGTGGGCTACCATGGTGGTGGTGATGGTGTGGGCTACCATGGGAGTGGTGGTGGTGGTGGTGGTGTGGGCTACCATGGTAGTGGTGGTGGTGTGGGCTACCATGGTAGTGGTGGTGGTGCGGGCTACCATGGTGGTGTGGGCTACCATGGTGGTGGTGGTGGTGGTGGTGGTGTGGGCTACCATGGGTGTGGTGGTGGAGGTGTGGGCTACCGTGGTGGTGGTGGTGTGGGCTACCGTGGTGGTGGTTGTGGTGTGGGCTACCATGGTGGTGGAGGTGTGGGCTACCGTGGTGGTGGTGGTGTGGGCTACCATGGTGGTGGGGTGTGGGCTACCGTGGTGGTGGTGGTGTGGGCTACCGTGGTGGTGGTGGTGTGGGCTACCATGTTGGTGGAGGTGGTGTCGGCTATCGTGGTGGTGGTGGTGTGGGCTACCATGGTGGTGGTCGTGTGGGCTACCGTTGTGGTGGTGGTGTGGGATACCGTGGTGGCGGTTGTGGTGTGGGCTACCATGGTGGTGGTGGTGTGGGCTACCGTGGTGGTGGTGGTGTGGGCTACCATGTTGGTGGAGGTGGTGTGGGCTACCATGGTGGTGGTGGTGTGGGCTACCATGGTGGTGGTCGTGTGGGCTACCGTTGTGGTGGTGGTGTGGACTACCATGGTGGTGGTGGTGTGGACTACCATGGTGGTGATGGTGGTGTGGACTACCATGGTGGTGGTGGTGGTGTGGGCTACCATGGTAGTGGTGGTGGTGTGGGCTACCATGGTAGTGGTGGTGGTGTGGGCTACCATGGTGGTGGTGTGTGGGCTAACGTTGTGGTGGTTGTGGTGTGAGCTACCATGGTGTTGGTGGTGTGGGCTACCATGTTGGTGGAGGTGGTGTGGGCTGCCATGGTGGTGGTGGTGGTGTGGGCTACCATGGTGTGGTGGTGGTGTGGGCTACCATGGTAGTGGTGGTGGTGTGGGCTACCATGGTAGTGGTGGTGGTGGAGTGGGCTGCCATGGTGGTGGTGGTGGTGTGGGTAGTGGTGGTGGTGTGGGCTACCATGGTGGGTGGTGGTGTGGGCTACCATGGTGTGGTGGTGGTGTGGGCTACCATGGTGGTGGTGGTGGAGTGGGCTGCCATGGTGGTGGTGGTGGTGTGGGCCATGGTGGTGGTGGTGTGGGCTACCATGGTAGTGGTGGTGGTGTGGCTACCATGGTGGTGGTCGTGTGGGCTAACGTTGTGGTGGTTGTGGTGTGAGCTACCATGGTGTTGGTGGTGTGGGCTACCATGTTGGTGGAGGTGGTGTGGGCTACCATGGTGGTGGTGGTGGTGTGGGCTACCATGGTGGTGGTGATGGTGTGGGCCCATGGGAGTGGTGGTGGTGGTGGTGGGGGCTACCATGGTGTGGTGGTGGTGTGGGCTACCATGGTAGTGGTGGTGGTGCGGGCTACCATGGTGGTGGGGCTACCATGGTGGTGGTCGTGTGGGCTACCGTGGTGGTGGTGGTGTGGGCTACCGTGGTGGTGGTGTGGTGTGGGCTACCATGGTGGTGGAGGTGTGGGCTACCGTGGTGGTGGTGGTGTGGGCTACCGTGGTGGTGGTTGTGGTGTGGGCTACCATGGTGGTGGAGGTGTGGGCTACCGTGGTGGTGGTGGTGTGGCTACCATGGTGGTGGGGGTGTGGGCTACCGTGGTGGTGGTGGTGTGGGCTACCGTGGTGGTGGTGGTGTGGGCTACCATGTTGGTGGAGGTGGTGTGGGCTACCATGGTGGTGGTGGTGTGGGCTACCATGGTGGTGGTCGTGTGGGCTACCGTTGTGGTGGTGGTGTGGGCTACCGTGGTGGCGGTTGTGGTGTGGGCTACCATGGTGGTGGTGGTGTGGGCTACCGTGGTGGTGGTGGTGTGGGCTACCATGTTGGTGGAGGTGGTGTGGGCTACCATGGTGGTGGTGGTGTGGGCTACCATGGTGGTGGTCGTGTGGGCTACCGTTGTGGTGGTGGTGTGGACTACCATGGTGGTGGTGGTGTGGACTACCATGGTGGTGATGGTGGTGTGGACTACCATGGTGGTGGTGGTGTGGACTACCATGGTGGTGGTGGTGGTGTGGACTACCATGGTGGTGGTGGTGTGGACTACCATGGTGGTGATGGTGGTGTGGACTACCATGGTGGTGGTGGTGTGGACTACCATGGTGGTGGTGGTGTGGACTACCATGGTGGTGATGGTGGTGTGGACTACCATGGTGGTGGTGGTGTGGACTACCATGGTGGTGGCGGTGTGGACTACCATGGTGGTGATGGTGGTGTGGACTACCATGGTGGTGGTGGTGGTGTGGACTACCATGGTGGTGGTGGTGTGGACTACCATGGTGGTGGTGTGGACTACCATGGTGGTGGTGTGGACTACCATGGTGGTGGTGTGGACTACCATGGTGGTGGTGGTGTGGACTACCATGGTGGTGATGGTGGTGTGGACTACCATGGTGGTGGTGGTGGTGGTGTGGGCTACCATGGTGGTGGTGGTGTGGACTACCATGGTGGTGGTGGTGGTGGTGTGGACTACCATGGTGGTGGTGGTGTGGACTACCATGGTGGTGGTGGTGGTGTGGACTACCATGGTGGTGGTGGTGTGGACTACCATGGTGGTGGTGGTGTGGACTACCATGGTGGTGATGTGGGCTACCATGGTGGTGGTGTTGTGGGCTACCATGGTGGTGGTGGTGTGGGCTACCGTGGTGTGGTGGTGTGGGCTACCATGGTGGTGGTGTGGGCTACCATGGTGGTGATGTGGGCTACCGTGGTGGTGGTGTGGACTACCGTGGTGGTGTGGGCTACCATGGTGGTGGGTGTGGTCTGGTCAAATCCTTGATGTACATTCTGTAAAACTTTAATAAAATATACACCATTTTTTTAAATACATGTGGACATGGACTGAAGAGTTTCAGTCACATGACAATCTACATCATCATTACAATGGATGGGTTTCTCTTTGGTTAAGTTTCTCTTTCCGAAAACCTAACAGGCAAACGCCCTGGAAGAGGAATGTATTATGGAAACACTGGTCATCACATGATCACTTAGACACTGTCAGGTAACTGACTTACCTTGTCTAGTTTTCTGTTGCATCTTATTTGTGAATGAAACCTCCGCAACTGATAAACTGCTACACACTATTTTAAAACATGTGGGGTTGGTTGACAAAGGCCTGTATTTAGTTTAGATGGTGGTGGTGTGGGCTACCATGCTGGTGGTGGTGGTGTGGGCTACCATGCTGGTGGTGGTGGTGTGGGCTACGATGGTGGTGGTGGTGGTGGTGTGGGCTACCATGGTAGTGGTGGTGGTGGTGTGGGCTGCCATGGTGGTGGTGGTGGTGGTGTGGGCTACGATGGTGGTGGTGGTGGTGGTGTGGGCTACCATGGTAGTGGTGGTGGTGGTGTGGGCTACCATGGTGGTGGTGGTGGTGGTGTGGGCTGCCATGGTGGTGGTGGTGGTGTGGGCTACGATGGTGGTGGTGGTGGTGGTGTGGGCTGCCATGGTGGTGGTGGTGGAGTGGGCTGCCATGGTGGTGGTGGTGGTGTGGGCTACCATGGTAGTGGTGGTGGTGTGGGCTACCATGGTGGTGGTGGTGGTGGTGTGGGATGCCATGGTGGTGGTGGTGGTGTGGGCTACGATGGTGGTGGTGGTGGTGGTGTGGGCTACCATGGTGGTGGTGGTGGAGTGGGCTGCCATGGTGGTGGTGGTGGTGTGGGCTACGATGGTGGTGGTGGTGGTGGAGTGGGCTGCCATGGTGGTGGTGGTGGTGTGGGCTACCATGGTAGTGGTGGTGGTGTGGGCTACCATGGTAGTGGTGGTGGTGTGGGCTACCATGGTAGTGGTGGTGGTGGAGTGGGCTGCCATGGTGGTGGTGGTGGTGTGGGCTACCATGGTAGTGGTGGTGGTGTGGGCTACCATGGTAGTGGTGGTGGTGTGGGCTACCATGGTGGTGGTGGTGGTGGTGTGGGCTACGATGGTGGTGGTGGTGGTGGTGTGGGCTGCCATGGTGGTGGTGGTGGTGTGGGCTGCCATGGTGGTGGTGGTGGTGTGGGCTACCATGGTAGTGGTGGTGGTGTGGGCTACCATGGTAGTGGTGGTGGTGGAGTGGGCTGCCATGGTGGTGGTGGTGGTGTGGGCTACCATGGTAGTGGTGGTGGTGTGGGCTACCATGGTAGTGGTGGTGGTGTGGGCTACCATGGTAGTGGTGGTGGTGTGGGCTACCATGGTAGTGGTGGTGGTGGAGTGGGCTGCCATGGTGGTGGTGGTGGTGTGGGCTACCATGGTAGTGGTGGTGGTGTGGGCTACCATGGTAGTGGTGGTGGTGTGGGCTACCATGGTGGTGGTCGTGTGGGCTAACGTTGTGGTGGTTGTGGTGTGAGCTACCATGGTGTTGGTGGTGTGGGCTACCATGTTGGTGGAGGTGGTGTGGGCTACCATGGTGGTGGTGGTGGTGTGGGCTACCATGGTGGTGGTGATGGTGTGGGCTACCATGGGAGTGGTGGTGGTGGTGGTGGTGTGGGCTACCATGGTAGTGGTGGTGGTGTGGGCTACCATGGTAGTGGTGGTGGTGCGGGCTACCATGGTGGTGTGGGCTACCATGGTGGTGGTCGTGTGGGCTACCGTGGTGGTGGTGGTGTGGGCTACCGTGGTGGTGGTTGTGGTGTGGGCTACCATGGTGGTGGAGGTGTGGGCTACCGTGGTGGTGGTGGTGTGGGCTACCGTGGTGGTGGTTGTGGTGTGGGCTACCATGGTGGTGGAGGTGTGGGCTACCGTGGTGGTGGTGGTGTGGGCTACCATGGTGGTGGGGGTGTGGGCTACCGTGGTGGTGGTGGTGTGGGCTACCGTGGTGGTGGTGGTGTGGGCTACCATGTTGGTGGAGGTGGTGTGGGCTACCATGGTGGTGGTTGTGTGGACTACCATGGTGGTGGTGGTGTGGACTACCATGGTGGTGGTGTGGACTACCGTGGTGGTGGTGTGGACTACCATGGTGGTGGTGTGGACTACCGTGGTGGTGGTGTGGGCTACCATGGTGGTGGTTGTGTGGACTACCATGGTGGTGGTGGTGTGGACTACCATGGTGGTGGTGGTGTGGACTACCATGGTGGTGGTTGTGTGGACTACCATGGTGGTGGTGTGGGCTACCATGGTGGTGGTGGTGTGGGCTACCATGGTGGTGGTGTGGACTACCATGGTGGTGGTGTGGACTACCATGGTGGTGGTGGTGGTGTGGACTACCATGGTGGTGGTGTGGACTACCATGGTGGTGGTGGTGTGGACTACCATGGTGGTGGTGTGGGCTACCATGGTGGTGGTGGTGTGGACTACCATGGTGGTGGTGTGGACTACCATGGTGGTGGTTGTGTGGACTATCATGGTGGTGGTGGTGGTGTGGACTACCATGGTGGTGGTGTGGACTACCATGGTGGTGGTGGTGTGGACTACCATGGTGGTGGTGTGGGCTACCATGATGGTGGTGGTGTGGACTACCATGGTGGTGGTGTGGACTACCATGGTGGTGGTTGTGTGGACTATCATGGTGGTGGTGGTGGTGTGGACTACCATGGTGGTGGTGTGGACTACCATGGTGGTGGTGGTGTGGACTACCATGGTGGTGGTGTGGACTACCATGGTGGTGGTGGTGTGGACTACCATGGTGGTGGTGGTGGTGTGGACTACCATGGTGGTGGTGTGGACTACCATGGTGGTGGTGGTGTGGACTACCATGGTGGTGGTGGTGTGGACTACCATGGTGGTGATGGTGGTGTGGACTACCATGGTGGTGGTGGTGTGGACTACCATGGTGGTGATGGTGGTGTGGACTACCATGGTGGTGGTGGTGTGGACTACCATGGTGGTGGTGGTGTGGACTACCATGGTGGTGGTGGTGGTGTGGACTACCATGGTGGTGGTGGTGTGGACTACCATGGTGGTGATGGTGGTGTGGACTACCATGGTGGTGGTGGTGTGGACTACCATGGTGGTGGTGGTGTGGACTACCATGGTGGTGATGGTGGTGTGGACTACCATGGTGGTGGTGGTGTGGACTACCATGGTGGTGATGGTGGTGTGGACTACCATGGTGGTGGTGGTGGTGTGGACTACCATGGTGGTGGTGGTGTGGACTACCATGGTGGTGGTGTGGACTACCATGGTGGTGGTGTGGACTACCATGGTGGTGGTGGTGTGGACTACAATGGTGGTGATGGTGGTGTGGACTACCATGGTGGTGGTGGTGGTGGTGTGGGCTACCATGGTGGTGGTGGTGTGGACTACCATGGTGGTGGTGGTGGTGGTGTGGACTACCATGGTGGTGGTGGTGTGGACTACCATGGTGGTGGTGGTGGTGTGGACTACCATGGTGGTGGTGGTGTGGACTACCATGGTGGTGGTGGTGTGGACTACCATGGTGGTGATGTGGGCTACCATGGTGGTGGTGTTGTGGGCTACCATGGTGGTGGTGGTGTGGGCTACCGTGGTGGTGGTGGTGTGGGCTACCATGGTGGTGGTGTGGGCTACCATGGTGGTGATGTGGGCTACCGTGGTGGTGGTGTGGACTACCGTGGTGGTGTGGGCTACCATGGTGGTGGGTGTGGTCTGGTCAAATCCTTGATGTACATTCTGTAAAACTTTAATAAAATATACACCATTTTTTTAAATACATGTGGACATGGACTGAAGAGTTTCAGTCACATGACAATCTACATCATCATTACAATGGATGGGTTTCTCTTTGGTTAAGTTTCTCTTTCCGAAAACCTAACAGGCAAACGCCCTGGAAGAGGAATGTATTATGGAAACACTGGTCATCACATGATCACTTAGACACTGTCAGGTAACTGACTTACCTTGTCTAGTTTTCTGTTGCATCTTATTTGTGAATGAAACCTCCGCAACTGATAAACTGCTACACACTATTTTAAAACATGTGGGGGTTGGTTGACAAAGGCCTGTATTTAGTTTAGATGGTGGTGGTGGTGTGGGCTACCATGCTGGTGGTGGTGGTGTGGGCTACCATGGTGGTGGTGGTGGTGTGGGCTACCATGGTGGTGGTGGTGGTGTGGGCTACCATGGTGGTGGTGGTGGTGGTGTGGGCTGCCATGGTGGTGGTGGTGGTGTGGAATACCATGGTAGTGGTGGTGGTGTGGGCTACGATGGTGGTGGTGGTGGTGGTGTGGGCTGCCATGGTGGTGGTGGTGGAGTGGGCTGCCATGGTGGTGGTGGTGGTGTGGGCTACCATGGTAGTGGTGGTGGTGTGGGCTACCATGGTAGTGGTGGTGTGTGTGGGCTACCATGGTAGTGGTGGTGGTGGAGTGGGCTGCCATGGTGGTGGTGGTGGTGTGGGCTACCATGGTAGTGGTGGTGGTGTGGGCTACCATGGTAGTGGTGGTGGTGTGGGCTACCATGGTAGTGGTGGTGGTGTGGGCTACCATGGTAGTGGTGGTGGTGGAGTGGGCTGCCATGGTGGTGGTGGTGGTGTGGGCTACCATGGTAGTGGTGGTGGTGTGGGCTACCATGGTAGTGGTGGTGGTGTGGGCTACCATGGTGGTGGTCGTGTGGGCTAACGTTGTGGTGGTTGTGGTGTGAGCTACCATGGTGTTGGTGGTGTGGGCTACCATGTTGGTGGAGGTGGTGTGGGCTACCATGGTGGTGGTGGTGGTGTGGGCTACCATGGTGGTGGTGATGGTGTGGGCTACCATGGGAGTGGTGGTGGTGGTGGTGGTGTGGGCTACCATGGTAGTGGTGGTGGTGTGGGCTACCATGGTAGTGGTGGTGGTGGGGGCTACCATGGTGGTGTGGGCTACCATGGTGGTGGTCGTGTGGGCTACCGTGGTGGTGGTGGTGTGGGCTACCGTGGTGGTGGTTGTGGTGTGGGCTACCATGGTGGTGGAGGTGTGGGCTACCGTGGTGGTGGTGGTGTGGGCTACCGTGGTGGTGGTTGTGGTGTGGGCTACCATAGTGGTGGAGGTGTGGGCTACCGTGGTGGTGGTGGTGTGGGCTACCATGGTGGTGGGGGTGTGGGCTACCGTGGTGGTGGTGGTGTGGGCTACCGTGGTGGTGGTGGTGTGGGCTACCATGTTGGTGGAGGTGGTGTGGGCTACCATGGTGGTGGTGGTGTGGGCTACCATGGTGGTGGTCGTGTGGGCTACCGTTGTGGTGGTGGTGTGGGCTACCGTGGTGGCGGTTGTGGTGTGGGCTACCATGGTGGTGGTGGTGTGGGCTACCGTGGTGGTGGTGGTGTGGGCTACCATGTTGGTGGAGGTGGTGTGGGCTACCATGGTGGTGGTGGTGTGGGCTACCATGGTGGTGGTCGTGTGGGCTACCGTTGTGGTGGTGGTGTGGGCTACCGTGGTGGTGGTTGTGGTGTGGGCTACCATGGTGGTGGAGGTGTGGGCTACTGTGGTGGTGGTGGTGTGGGCTACCGTGGTGGTGGTGTGGGCTACCGTGGTGGTGGTGGTGGTGTGGGCTACCATGGTGGTGGTGGTGTGGGCTACCATGGTGGTGGTCGTGTGGGCTACCGTTGTGGTGGTGGTGTGGGCTACCGTGGTGGTGGTTGTGGTGTGGGCTACCATGGTGGTGGAGGTGTGGGCTACCGTGGTGGTGGTGGTGTGGGCTACCGTGGTGGTGGTGTGGGCTACCGTGGTGGTGGTGTGGGCTACCGTGGTGGTGGTGGTGTGGGCTACCATGTTGGTGGAGGTGGTGTGGGCTACCATGGTGGTGGTGGTGGTGTGGGCTACCATGGTGGTGGTGTGCTGCCATGGTGGTGGTGGTGGTGTGGGCTACCATGGGAGTGGTGATGGTGGTGGTGTGGGCTACCATGGTAGTGGTGGTGGTGTGGGCTACCGTGGTGGTGGTTGTGGTGTGGGCTACCATGGTGGTGGAGGTGTGGGCTACCGTGGTGGTGGTGGTGTGGGCTACCGTGGTGGTGGTGTGGACTACCATGGTGGTGGTGTGGACTACCATGGTGGTGGTGTGGACTACCATGGTGGTGGTGGTGGTGGTGTGGGCTACCATGGTGGTGGTGGTGGTGTGGGCTACCATGGTGGTGGTGGTGGTGTGGGCTACCATGGTGGTGGTGGTGGTGGTGTGGGCTGCCATAGTGGTGGTGGTGGTGTGGAATACCATGGTAGTGCTGGTGGTGTGGGCTACCATGGTGGTGGTGGTGGAGTGGGCTGCCATGGTGGTGGTGGTGGTGGTGTGGGCTACCATGGTAGTGGTGGTGGTGTGGGCTACCATGGTAGTGGTGGTGGTGTGGACTACCATGGTGGTGGTGTGGACTACCATGGTGGTGGTGGTGTGGGCTACCGTGGTGGTGGTGTGGACTACCATGGTGGTGGTGTGGACTACCATGGTGGTGGTGGTGTGGACTACCATGGTGGTGGTGTGGACTACCATGGTGGTGGTGGTGTGGACTACCATGGTGGTGGTGGTGTGGACTACCATGGTGGTGGTTGTGTGGACTACCATGGTGGTGGTGTGGACTACCATGGTGGTGGTGTGGACTACCATGGTGGTGGTGTGGACTACCATGGTGGTGGTGGTGTGGACTACCATGGTGGTGGTGGTGTGGACTACCATGGTGGTGGTGGTGTGGGCTACCATGGTGGTGGTGGTGTGGACTACCATGGTGGTGGTGTGGACTACCATGGTGGTGGTGTGGACTACCATGGTGGTGGTGGTGTGGACTACCATGGTGGTGGTGGTGTGGACTACCATGGTGGTGGTGGTGTGGGCTACCATGGTGGTGGTGTGGACTACCATGGTGGTGGTGTGGACTACCATGGTGGTGGTGGTGTGGGCTACCGTGGTGGTGGTGTGAACTACCGTGGTGGTGGTGGTGTGGGCTACCATGGTGGTGGTGTGGAATATTCCGTGGTGGTGGTGTGGAATATTCCGTGGTGGTGGTGGTGTGGGATATTCCGTGGTGGTGGTGGTGTGAGATATTCCGTGGTGGTGGAGTTGTGGGCTACCATGCTGGTGGAGTTGTGGGCTACGGTGGTGGTGGTGGTGGTGGTGTGGGCTACCATGGTGGTGGAGTTGTGGGCTACTGTGGTGGTGGTGGTGGTGGTGGTGTGGGCTACCATGCTGGTCGTGGTGGTGCTGGTGATGTGGGCTACCATGCTGGTGTGCGAGAGAGGAGAGAGAGAGCATACTTAAATTCACACAGGACACCGGATAAGACAGGAGAAATACTCCAGATATAACAGACTGACCCTAGCCCCCCGACACATAAACTATTGCAGCATAAATACTGCAGGCTGAGACAGGAGGCGTCAGGAGACACTGTGGCCCCAATCCGACGATACCCCAAGACAGGGCCAAACAGGCAGGATATAACTCCACCCACTTTGCCAAAGCACAGCCCCCACACCACTAGAGGGATATCTTCAACCACCAACTTACTATCCTGAGACAAGGCCGAGTATAACCTTGTCTTCCATACGACACAAACCCGAGGGGGGGGACGCCAACCCGGACAGGAAGATCACGTCAGTGACTCAACCCACTCAAGTGACCCACCCCTCCTTTGGACGGCATGGAAGAGCACCAGTAAGCCAGTGACTCAGCCCCCGTAATAGGGTTAGAGGCAGAGAATCCCAGTGAAGAGAGGGGAACCGGCCAGGCACAGAGAGCAAGGGCGGTTTCACACTCCTGGACCAGACTACACTCAATCATAGGACCTACTGAAGAGATGAGTCTTCAAAAAAGACTTAAAGGTCGAGACCGAATCTGCGTCTCTCACATGGATAAGCAGACCATTCCATAAAAATGGAGCTCTATAGGAGAAAGCCCTGCCTCCAGCTGTTTGCTTAGAAATTCTAGGGTCAGTAAGGAGGCCTGCGTCTTGTGACCGTAGCGTATGTGTAGGTATGTACGGCAGGACGGAATTGGAAAGATAGGTAGGAGCAAGCCCATGTAATTTTATTTTTTATTTTTAGTTCACCTTTATTTAACCAGGTAGGCTAGTTGAGAACAAGTTCTCATTTACAACTGCGACCTGGCCAAGATAAAGCATAGCAGTGTGAACAGACAACAACACAGAGTTACACATGGAGATCCAGAAAAACATTGGTTCCAAATTGTGAAATGTGACTACAAAATATCTCAAAGGTTCCCTGTAAACTTTGCCAAAAAATGTCAAAGTACTTTTGTAATACAACTTTAGGTATTTTTTAACGTAAATAATTGATCAAATTGAAGACGGGATGATCTGTGTTCAATACAGGATTAAAGCCAACTGTAGCTAGCTTTCTGGTCATGCGCTTCTAACAGGACACTTCGAGTGATCCTCCTTCAAATGGCCGTACTTCTTCATTACACAAAGGAATAACCTCAACCAATTTCTAAAGACTGTTGACATCCAGTGGAAGCGGTAGGAACTGCAAGAAGGTCCCTTAGAAATATGGTTTCCCAATGAAAATCCACTGAAAAGAGAGTGACCTCAAAAAAAATGTGAATGGTTTGTCCTAGGAGTTTCACCTGCTACATAAGTTATGTTATACTCACATACATGATTTGAACTGTTTTACAAACTTCAGAGTGTTTTCTATCCAAATCGACTAATAATATGCATATCTTATCTTCTGGGGATGAGTAGCTAGCAGTTTAATTTGGGCATGCTTTTCATCCAAAATTCCGAATGCTGCCCCCTACCCAAGAGAAGTTCAATGGAAGAAGTTTGGAACCACCAAGACTCTTCCTAGAGCTGGTCGTCGGGCCAAACTCAGCAATTGGGGGAGGTGACCAAGAACCCGATGGTCACTCTGAAAGAGCTCCAGAGTTCTTCTGTGGCGGTGGGAGAACCTTCCAGAAGGACAACCATCTCTGCAGCACTTCATCAATCAGGCTCTTATGGTAGAGTGGCCAGACAGAAGCCATTCCTCAGTCAAAGGCACATGAAAGGCACAGTCTGCTTGAAGTTTGCCAAAAGGCACCTAAAGAACTCTAAACCATGAGAAACAAGATTCTCTGGTCTGATGAAACCAAGATTGAACTCTTTGGCCTGATCTTCCTCACCCTGAACCTATAAACCCCGAGCCTTTTCAGGATCGTCCGGGCCAGAGTTTCAACCTAAGCACACTATGAGTGGGTCACCCTCCCCTGGGTTGGCTTAACCCAGAGACGCCCCTCTCACGACTCCTACCAATCCACTCAGTACCTACAGTAAAGTTGAGTCTCAGGCTCCTTTATACCAGCAACTCAGGTTCCCGATAGACTCCAGTGCCTTTAACTAATCCCTTAATTAATGGTATGTGCAAATCAAATGTTCTTTGTCTATCACAATTGAGAAGCACAGTATTTTTGAGGGTTGGACGGGCGACTGACATGTGTTCCGTTTGCTCCCGCAGTATTCTTAAAGTTTATGTGAATTTCGCAACAGAATTGTATTTATTTTCAAATATTAGTTTGGTGATCCCTTTCCGTGAAAACCAAGACTACTTTGCTTTCGAATGTCAGCATGTTGACGAAAAATAATGCCAAAAACATTGGTCTTTGAGAAAACCCGGCCGACAAGACCGACTCTTATCAACGCCCTCTCCTGAGGGACCGGGAGGTGCGGCTTGGCCTGGCGGCGCTAAAATGAACATTCGAGGCCATCAAACTACTACGCTCTGAGATAGTTGAAAGGAAAATGGAGGTAGGTGCTATGATTGAGGCCCGACTACAGGAGGTTTCTGATACTTTAAAAGCAGATCTAACCATCCTACAGAACGAGGCGGGGCCAACAATCACATCACTCAAAACAACAACAGAGTTGCACACTACAACGATTACGGCTCACATTCAACGTCACATCAACAAGTCTTGAACTTGCCCATAGATCAGCAACTGTTGCTTGCGAACTGTGGATAGTAAGTAAGTATCCCACCTGTGGTAGAATTATGTTTAGTTATAACATACTAGTCTTGTATAGTTGGGGAGTTGGCGAACCCATTCAGGCTTATTTGATGTGGTGTAATGTTTTGATCATCTAGTGTGCTTGGCCTTACAAGCAGTCAGTCATTTTCATTTTATTGTATTAAGGTTTTACTCCTATACTTCTAGAAGGCCTCATTCACCTATTCAGTTTGTTTACATAGTATCTAGTAGTGTCAGTGTATTTGTTTACATAGTGTCTAGTAGTGTCTAGTGTATTTGTTTACATAGTGTCTAGTAGTGTCTAGTGTATTTGTTTACATAGTGTCTAGTAGTGTCTAGTGTATTTGTTTACATAGTGTCTAGTAGTGTCTAGTGTATTTGTTTACATAGTGTCTAGTAGTGTCTAGTGTATTTGTTTACATAGTATCTAGTAGTGTATAGTGTATTTGTTTACATAGTGTCTGGTGTTTTTGTTTACATAGTGTCTGGTGTTTTTGTTTACATAGTGTCTGGTGTTTTTGTTTACATAGTGTCTAGTAGTGTCTAGTGTATTTGTTTACATAGTATCTAGTAGTGTATAGTGTATTTGTTTACATAGTGTCTAGTAGTGTCTAGTGTATTTGTTTACATAGTATCTAGTAGTGTATAGTGTATTTGTTTACATAGTGTCTAGTAGTGTCTAGTGTATTTGTTTACATAGTGTCTAGTAGTGTCTAGTGTATTTGTTTACATAGTGTCTAGTAGTGTCTAGTGTATTTGTTTACATAGTATCTAGTAGTGTATAGTGTATTTGTTTACATAGTGTCTAGTAGTGTCTAGTGTATTTGTTTACATAGTGTCTAGTAGTGTCTAGTGTATTTGTTTACATAGTGTCTAGTAGTGTCTAGTGTATTTGTTTACATAGTATCTAGTAGTGTATAGTGTATTTGTTTACATAGTATCTAGTAGTGTATAGTGTATTTGTTTACATAGTGTCTAGTAGTGTCTAGTGTATTTGTTTACATAGTGTCTAGTGTATTTGTTTACATAGTGTCTAGTGTATTTGTTTACAAAGTGTCTGGTGTTTTTGTTTACATAGTGTCTGGTGTTTTTGTTTACATAGTGTCTGGTGTTTTTGTTTACATAGTGTCTAGTAGTGTCTAGTGTATTTGTTTACATAGTATCTAGTAGTGTATAGTGTATTTGTTTACATAGTGTCTAGTAGTGTCTAGTGTATTTGTTTACATAGTGTCTAGTGTATTTGTTTACATAGTGTCTAGTGTATTTGTTTACAAAGTGTCTGGTGTTTTTGTTTACATAGTGTCTGGTAGTGTCTAGTGTATTTGTTGGTGCAGCGAGCCTTCCATACGGATGGCTAAGAGCTTGGCTAGGTTTTTGTAATCACAGTTTAAAAGCGAGATTGGGCGATAGGATCCACATTCCAGGGGGTCTTTGTTTTTCTTTAATAGTAATGAAATTGAAGCCTGATAAAGACTAGGCGGTAGCTTTGAGGTATATTAAGGCACTCTGCAAATAGACGAGACAAAGGGGATGAGTTGTTTGCTTTGGCAATCGAGCCCCTCGCCATCGCACTACGCTCTAATGATGCCATTCAAGGTATAATCAGGACGGGCTTAGAGCAGAAAGTCTCTCTATATGCTGACGACCTCCTTGTTTATCTCCAACCCTGATACCTCCAACCCTGATACGTGCCTTATCTGTTCTTAAAAAGTTTGGATCAATCTCAGGGTACAAGCTGAATCTAGGCAAGAGTGAGCTTTAAAGTGCTCTTTTAAGAGTTTTCAGTTTAGGATTGTCCGGGATAAATTCACTTACTTGGGAGTTAAAGTGACAAGGAAATATTCAAATTTGTTTCAGGAAAACATTGTTACTCGAGCCGACAGTTTGAAACAATCTTTAACTTTTCCAATTTGTAAGTCGCTCTGGATAAGAGCGTCTGCTAAATGACGACTTAAATGTAAATGTAAATGTTTTTGGAATTCGCTACCTCTTTCTCTTATTGGAAGGATTAATGTAATTTAAAATGAATGAGTTGAACATTATTTCAATGTTTACCCATTTTTATTCCCAAATCATTTTTTAATTCACTGGATCAAACATTCATGGCATTGGGTGGTTTAGCTCTACCAAATTTTCAGACATACTTTTAGGCTGCAAATTTCAGAGACCTTTTTTACTAGCTGCAGACTGATCCTACTGGCCCTAGACCACTCTGCGTTCAGATGGAGTCTGAATCATGTAAACATGACGCACTTTCTTCTGCGTTGTGCTCGTCTCTCCCAGGGTCCCTGGGCAAAAAGTGTGTCAACCCAATTGTAAAGCAGTCTCTTCAAATTTGGTATCAGTTCTGCTTAGCCTTTAGCCTCCGAGGCTCTTCTCTATCAGGCCCAATCAATCAGAACATATTATTTCCTCCATCTTTGAATGATGGGGCTTTTGCCGTCTGGCACTCACTGGGCCTCTCCTCACGAGGCCTCTCCTTACTAGGCCTCTCCTCACTAGGCCTCTCCTCACTAGGCCTCTCCTCACTAGGCCTCTCCTCACTAGGCCTCTCCTCACTGGGCCTCTCCTCACTAGGCCTCTCCTCACTAGGCCTCTCCTCACTAGGCCTCTCCTCACTAGGCCTCTCCTCACTGGGCCTCTCCTCACTAGGCCTCTCCTCACTAGGCCTCTCCTCACTAGGCCTCTCCTCACTGGGCCTCTCCTCACTGGGCCTCTCCTCACTGGGCCTCTCCTCACTAGGCCTCTCCTCACTGGGCCTCTCCTCACTAGGCCTCTCCTCACTAGGCCTCTCCTCACTAGGCCTCTCCTCACTAGGCCTCTCCTCACTGGGCCTCTCCTCACTGGGCCTCTCCTCACTGGGCCTCTCCTCACTAGGCCTCTCCTCACTGGGCCTCTCCTCACTGGGCCTCTCCTCACTGGGCCTCTCCTCACTAGGCCTCTCCTCACTGGGCCTCTCCTCACTGGGCCTCTCCTCACTGGGCCTCTCCTCACTAGGCCTCTCCTCACTAGGCCTCTCCTCACTAGGCCTCTCCTCACTAGGCCTCTCCTCACTAGGCCTCTCCTCACTAGGCCTCTCCTCACTGGGCCTCTCCTCACTGGGCCTCTCCTCACTGGGCCTCTCCTCACTGGGCCTCTCCTCACTAGGCCTCTCCTCACTGGGCCTCTCCTCACTGGGCCTCTCCTCACTAGGCCTCTCCTCACTAGGCCTCTCCTCACTGGGCCTCTCCTTACTAGGCCTCTCCTCACTAGGCCTCTCCTCACTGGGCCTCTCCTCACTAGGCTTCTCCTCACTAGGCCTCTCCTCACTAGGCCTCTCCTCACTGGGCCTCTCCTCACTAGGCCTCTCCTCACTGGGCCTCTCCTCACTAGGCCTCTCCTCACTGGGCCTCTCCTCACTAGGCCTCTCCTCACTAGGCCTCTCCTTACTAGGCCTCTCCTCACTGGGCCTCTCCTCACTAGGCCTCTCCTCACTAGGCCTCTCCTCACTAGGCCTCTCCTTACTAGGCCTCTCCTCACTGGGCCTCTCCTCACTAGGCCTCTCCTCACTAGGCCTCTCCTCACTAGGCCTCTCCTTACTAGGCCTCTCCTCACTGGGCCTCTCCTCACTAGGCCTCTCCTCACTGGGCCTCTCCTCACTAGGCCTCTCCTCACTAGGCCTCTCCTCACTAGGCCTCTCCTCACTAGGCCTCTCCTCACTGGGCCTCTCCTCACTAGGCCTCTCCTTACTAGGCCTCTCCTCACTAGGCCTCTCCTTACTAGGCCTCTCCTCACTAGGCCTCTCCTCACTAGGCCTCTCCTCACTAGGCCTCTCCTCACTAGGCCTCTCCTCACTGGGCCTCTCCTCACTGGGCCTCTCCTCACTGGGCCTCTCCTCACTGGGCCTCTCCTCACTGGGCCTCTCCTCACTAGGCCTCTCCTCACTAGGCCTCTCCTCACTAGGCCTCTCCTCACTAGGCCTCTCCTCACTGGGCCTCTCCTCACTGGGCCTCTCCTCACTGGGCCTCTCCTCACTAGGCCTCTCCTCACTGGGCCTCTCCTCACTAGGCCTCTCCTCACTAGGCCTCTCCTCACTAGGCCTCTCCTCACTAGGCCTCTCCTCACTGGGCCTCTCTTCACTAGGCCTCTCCTCACTAGGCCTCTCCTCACTAGGCCTCTCCTTACTGGGCCTCTCCTCACTAGGCCTCTCCTCACTAGGCCTCTCCTCACTAGGCCTCTCCTCACTAGGCCTCTCCTCACTAGGCCTCTCCTCACTGGGCCTCTCCTCACTAGGCCTCTCCTCACTAGGCCTCTCCTCACTAGGCCTCTCCTCACTAGGCCTCTCCTCACTGGGCCTCTCCTTACTAGGCCTCTCCTCACTAGGCCTCTCCTCACTGGGCCTCTCCTCACTAGGCCTCTCCTCACTGGGCCTCTCTTCACTAGGCCTCTCCTCACTAGGCCTCTCCTCACTGGGCCTCTCTTCACTAGGCCTCTCCTCACTAGGCCTCTCCTCACTAGGCCTCTCCTCACTAGGCCTCTCCTCACTGGGCCTCTCCTCACTGGGCCTCTCCTCACTAGGCCTCTCCTCACTAGGCCTCTCCTCACTGGGCCTCTCCTCACTGGGCCTCTCCTCACTAGGCCTCTCCTCACTGGGCCTCTCTTCACTAGGCCTCTCCTCACTAGGCCTCTCCTCACTGGGCCTCTCCTTACTAGGCCTCTCCTCACTAGGCCTCTCCTCACTAGGCCTCTCCTCACTAGGCCTCTCCTCACTAGGCCTCTCCTCACTAGGCCTCTCCTCACTGGGCCTCTCTTCACTAGGCCTCTCCTCACTAGGCCTCTCCTCACTGGGCCTCTCCTCACTAGGCCTCTCCTCACTGGGCCTCTCTTCACTAGGCCTCTCCTCACTAGGCCTCTCCTCACTGGGCCTCTCTTCACTAGGCCTCTCCTCACTAGGCCTCTCCTCACTAGGCCTCTCCTCACTAGGCCTCTCCCTCACTGGGCCTCTCCTCACTGGGCCTCTCCTCACTAGGCCTCTCCTCACTAGGCCTCTCCTCACTGGGCCTCTCCTCACTGGGCCTCTCCTCACTAGGCCTCTCCTCACTGGGCCTCTCTTCACTAGGCCTCTCCCTCACTAGGCCTCTCCTCACTAGGCCTCTCCTCACTAGGCCTCTCCTCACTAGGCCTCTCCTCACTGGGCCTCTCCTCACTAGGCCTCTCCTCACTAGGCCTCTCCTCACTGGGCCTCTCCTCACTAGGCCTCTCCTCACTGGGCCTCTCCTCACTGGGCCTCTCCTCACTAGGGCTCTCCTCACTGGGCCTCTCTTCACTAGCCCAAATATTCTTTGAGGATACGTTTGCCTCTTTTGCTCAGATACAGGAAAAGTTCAACCTCCCCCAATCCCACTACTTCCGCTATCTCCAGATTAGGAACGTTGTCAGAGCTAACACACCTGAATTTCCCCATAGGCCTGCGAATACAGCTATAGAGAGCATTTTTGAGCTGAACAAGCTTCCTAGGGGCTCAATTTCAGATGTATATGCAACCATTAATGACTTTCAGAACCCTGGGAATCTGTGCTGCACAGAGTGCACTCGTCCTCGTTTAGCACTAGACACAGCCTCATTCAATTCAAGGTGGTTCACCGTATCCACTGGTCGGGGGCCAAACTGGAAAAAACATTCTCTGATTTTGATCCTACCTGTGTCAGATGTAAAACGGAACCAGCCACACTGTTGCATATGTTTTGGGGCTGTCATAAACTGTCAGCTTTCTGGGAATTAACATTTAAATGTTTCTCTGATATATATATATATATATATGACACTGTTATAGATCCGTCTCCCCTTACAGCCCTTTTTGTAGTAGTGCCCATAGCTATCCCCCTGTCCAGAACTCAGTTGGACACTGTTGCTTATACAACTCTTTTAGCTAGATGGCTAATACTACAGAACTGGAAGATGGCAGCTCCCCCATCTTATACATATTGGGTGGGAGATGTGTTGTGCTCTCTGAAACTAGAAAACATTGAATTCAATACACGTGGGAACCCCAAACTGGGGGGGGGGGGCATTGAGGTTGATGATGTGCTTATTGATTGTGACCTGCGGATGCCTTGTTCGTCTTGCCCGGTCAGACTAAAATGTGAGCTGGTTTTGCCCTGTTTTTTGGGGGGGGGGTTTCTTCAAGCATTGTAAACTTTGGATGGTGGATAGTCGGTCTGTCGTCATGACTGTCTGTGAGTGGTTGCATTTCTCCACCCCTATCCCTTGACTGTTTATAGGAACAATGGTGAGGTGTCTGCTCTTTCCCTGTACTACAGATTGCCCTTTAACCTCTGTAGCCTTCTGCTCGGTGTGTTTAACTTGTCTAAAGTATGATATCTTTAAAGCTATTCTTTTTATTTATTTATTTTTATAGTTGAGTATATTATTTATGTTGTTTTGTGTGTAAAACTGTATAAACAGAGTTTTCAAAGAAACACAGTATTTAATAACAAGAAAAACAGGTTACCTTCTACAATGTATAAACAACTCTAGCAGCTACTTTAACATACTTCTATCAATGAGGTCACCTTAAGAATTCCCCCTAGAATGTTACTTTAACCAAGTAGAATAAAAACCTAAATATAAGTATAATACAAACCTAAATATAAGTAGAATAAAAACCTAAATATAACTATAATAAAAACCTAAATATAAGTATAATACAAACCTAAATATAAGTAGAATACAAACCTAAATATAAGTAGAATACAAACCTAAATATAAGTATAATAAAAACCTAAATATAACTATAATAAAAACCTAAATATAAGTATAATACAAACCTAAATATAAGTAGAATAAAAACCTCAATATAACTATAATAAAAACCTAAATATAAGTATAATACAAACCTAAATATAAGTAGAATACAAACCTAAATATAAGTAGAATACAAACCTAAATATAACTATAATAAAAACCTAAATATAACTATAATAAAAACCTCAATATAAGTAGAATAAAAACCTAAATATAACTATAATAAAAACCTAAAAATATCTCAAGCTAAAAAGCGAAAGCAAAAATCTTGTTCCATCAGTCGACAGGTTCTTCCAGCTCAAAGAGAGTCCTTTCTACCCTCTGTCTTCCTGTCTGCTAACTCATTGTGGCTAACTCCTGCTCCAATGATGCATTAACACCTAATGCGGCATCTGCTCATAAGGTGCATTTTCAGCACCAACTAACCCCCCACCTCCTGCCTGGCTGTTCTGACCTGTGGATTTACAACTCAAGCTAGAAACCTCCATTGCTGCACTATTTTAATCCTCCTTTCATATTTCACAATGTTTTCAACTTTCAACCCATTTAACCGTGAATGATAATTTCAATAAACTTCAGTCCCAATTCATTTATTCTCTTTTTTTCTTATTTTATTTAAATAAATGTAAATTCTCTTATCGATGTTCATTCTT